>NC_090734.1:69302676-69320176 GCF_036898095.1 Palaemon carinicauda
GTGCCGATACTGAAACAGAGCTTCCTCAAGGTGTGGTAGGACCGACATGCTGCCGGCTCCTCTCACACCTTATACAAGACCCTTTCCCTTCCCCATTCTGTCCTTTAGTGATGGCCTAGCCATCACATCCCTTTGGCCGTTGTCCTACAATCTCGCCGATTTCCGGCAGGTTGTAGGGCCGGCTTGGGCTTCTGCTTGTATGGCCTAGTCGTATAGCTTCCCTATCGGACCCAGAGCTCCGGGATAGCTGTGTCAGCAGGTCTAGCTGCCGGCAGAAGACCCATTTACTTTAGAGTGTTCTTCAGTCCTCCCTTGGACTGCCATTCATATCCTATGACCGGCAACAGAGGTGGATGGGTGGAAGCTTGATTATCTTATATTCTCCCCTTCCATTAGAACCCTCATTCCAGAGAAAGGAAGTGAGACATGCTCTTTCATCACCCTTCACTCCTTGCTTTCTCTCTCTTTCTTGGCTAGTGCCGCCAGGTACTAACCTAACTGGCGGCTGCCAGCCACTAACCTTACCGGCAAGATGCTGGTTAGAATTGTGGACCAACAGCCAATGATTCACTGACACAACTGACTTAGCCAGCAAGAGCCGGCTGAGTTCGGTCTACCGGCCACTACCCTCTCACATTGAATGCTGTCTGGGCTAGTGTGCCGACAGCCGGTGACCCGCAGGCGTCCGGTAAGCCGCCGGCCACAGGAAATTTCAATATTGAGTCAGTTGAATTGTGCCTTAGGTACTAAGCCTTGCCAGCTACATGCCGGCGGCAACTACGGTATATGTATATACAGTAGCCAGTACATCTGTAGTATAGAGCATACTGCAGACAGAAAACTATAGTATAAATTATACATACATACATATACCAAAGGCACTTCCCCCAATTTTGGGGGGTAGCCGACAACAACAAGAAACAAAACAAAAAGGGGACCTCTACTCTCTACGTTCCTCCAGCCTAACCAGGGACTCAGCCGAGTTCAGCTGGTACTGCTAGGGTGCCACAGCCCAACCTCCCACATTTCCACCACAGATGAAGCTTCATACTGCTGAGTCCCCTACTGCTGCTACCTCCGCGGTCATCTAAGGCACCGGAGGAAGCAGCAGGGCCTACCGGAACTGCGTCACAATCGCTCGCCATTCATTCCTATTTCTAGCACGCTCTCTTGCCTCTCTCACATCTATCCTCCTATCACCCAGAGCTTTCTTCACACCATCCATCCACCCAAACCTTGGCCTTCCTCTTGTACTTCTCCCATCAACTCTTGCATTCATCACCTTCTTTAGCAGACAGCTATTTTCCATTCTCTCAACATGGCCAAACCACCTCAACACATTCATATCCACTCTAGCCGCTAACTCATTTCTTACACCCGTTCTCACCCTCACCACTTCGTTCCTAACCCTATCTACTCGAGATACACCAGCCATACTCCTCAGACACTTCATCTCAAACACATTCAATTTCTGTCTCTCCATCACTTTCATTCCCCACAACTCCGATCCATACATCACAGTTGGTACAATCACTTTCTCATATAGAACTCTCTTTACATTCATGCCCAATCCTCTATTTTTTACTACTCCCTTAACTGCCCCCAACACTTTGCAACCTTCATTCACTCTCTGACGTACATCTGCTTCCACTCCACCATTTGCTGCAACAACAGACCCCAAGTACTTAAACTGATCCACCTCCTCAAGTAACTCTCCATTCAACATGACATTCAACCTTGCACCACCTTCCCTTCTCGTACATCTCATAACCTTACTCTTACCCACATTAACTCTCAACTTCCTTCTCTCACACACCCTTCCAAATTCTGTCACTAGTCGGTCAAGCTTCTCTTCTGTGTCTGCTACCAGTACAGTATCATCCGCAAACAACAACTGATTTACCTCCCATTCATGATCATTCTCGCCTACCAGTTTTAATCCTCGTCCAAGCACTCTAGCATTCACCTCTCTCACCACTCCATCAACATACAAGTTAAACAACCACGGCGACATCACACATCCCTGTCTCAGCCCCACTCTCACCGGAAACCAATCGCTCACCTCATTTCCTATTCTAACACATGCTTTACTACCTGTGTAGAAACTTTTCACTGCTTGCAACAACCTTCCACCAACTCCATATAACCTCATCACATTCCACATTGCTTCCCTATCAACTCTATCATATGCTTTCTCCAGATCCATAAACGCAACATACACCTCCTTACCTTTTGCTAAATATTTCTCGCATATCTGCCTAACTGTAAAAATCTGATTCATACAACCCCTACCTCTTCTAAAACCACCCTGTACTTCCAAGATTGCATTCTCTGTTTTATCCTTGATCCTATTAATCAGTATTCTACCATACACTTTTCCAACTACACTCAACAAACTAATACCTCTTGAATTACAACACTCATGCACATCTCCCTTACCCTTATATAGTGGTACAATACATGCACAGACCCAATCTACTGGTACCATTGACAACACAAAACACACATTAAACAATCTCACCAACCATTCAAGTACAGTCACACCCCCTTCCTTCAACATCTCAGCTTTCACACCATCCATACCCGATGCTTTTCCTACTCTCGTTTCATCTAGTGCTCTCCTCACTTCCTCTATTGTAATCTCTCTCTCATTCTCATCTCCCATCACTGGCACCTCAACACCTGGAACCGCAATTATATCTGCCTCCCTATCATCCTCAACATTCAGCAAACTTTCAAAATATTCCGCCCACCTTTTCCTTACCTCCTCTCCTTTTAACAACCTTCCATTTCCATCTTTCACTGTCTCTTCAATTCTTGCGCCGGCCTTCCTCACTCTCTTCACTTCTTTCCAAAACTTCTTCTTATTCTCTTCATATGACTGACCCAGTCCCTGACCCCACCTCAGGTCAGCTGCCCTCTTTGCCTCACGTACCTTGCGCTTTACTTCCACCTTTTTCTCTCTATATTTTTCATACTTCTCTATACTATTACTCTGCAGCCATTCTTCAAAAGCCCTCTTTTTCTCTTCCACTTTTACCTTCAATCCTTCATTCCACCATTCACTGCCCTTCCTCATGCTGCCTCCAGCAACCTTCTTGCCACATACATCACTTGCAATCCCAACAAAATTTTCTTTTGCTAACTTCCACTCCTCCTCTAAATTACCAGTTTCTCTTACTCTCACCTCGTCATATGCCATTTTCAACCTTTCCTGATATTTACTTTTTACCCCCGGTTTTATTAGCTCTTCAACCCTCACTAGCTCCCTTTTACATCCACCTACTCTATTCCCCCACTCTTTTGCTACAACCAATTTTCCTTCCACCAAAAAATGATCAGACATACCGTTTGCCATACCCCTAAACACGTGCACGTCTTTCAATCTTCCAAACATTATAAATTATACAGTAGTTAAATTTTCCAACATACTCTGTGTGTCCAAGCGCAGTCTATTGTTGAGACCTTATAAGATTGGGAAAGGAATTCCCTTTCTACATACTGATAGATGATCAGTTTTAATGATCCTCATTATTAATCCCTTTGGAAGTGGGTGTTAGTTACACTTTTCTATCCTTATAGGCTAGACTCTTCCACCGGGCCTCCTGAGGAGGATATCCCTAGGGTTAATATTGAGGGAGGTCACAGCAATTGGCTGGGCGGGAAACACACGTATGTGTCTTTCCTAACGCATTTCTAGCTTATCTATCCTAAGCTATTATGCAATAAAATAAAATAGAAAATATTATATTTATTAGTTTATCTAGTGAGATAGACTACTTTATACTCATTTTATTTTCCTCTCTTTACAGGAGAACCATGTGAAGTGCAACTGCGTCTTCTGTAACGTGCGTAGCAGGGACTTCTGTGGCCACCTGGAGTGTAGGACACACTCCCGATCTTCCATCACCAAGGAACCTCTCAAATACTGGGACCCCCAGGTATGTACTGTGTGCAAAGACTTGGTGTATGAGGCTTTTGAGAATCCCAAGACAACGGAGTCAATGGATGCAGCTCGGAACAAGCTGCGCAGATGGATTCGTGGCTTCCAGAAGAATGCCACGGGGCCTTACCTCCATAGTGAGTGTATGAGGGCCTGTCTATTCCCCAAAGCATCTGCGGATGCCGTTATTACTCAGCCTCACCGTGAGATCCCTTGCATCCAGATAGCCGTGGATACGGACATCTCGGATACGATGAAGGACATCCATCTAGATGATGAGAGGATGTCAGAGGTGTCAGAAGACACCGAAAAGGATCTTCTGGCTGAAGGTCGAGATGAGGAGTCAACCTTGGCTCCAGAGATGGAAGAGGTTGAAGTCGAAAGTCTCTGTTTTGTCGGTTCCTGCCCCAGAACCGGTACCCTCTATGTCATCCGCTCATCAACCTGAAAAGTTGGACGACACCCTATCTGCCATCAAAGCTAGGATGGAAATGTTTCAGAAGAAGAGCGAAGAAAGGGACGCTGCGCTAAGGAAGGAGATTCATCAGCTTGCAGCGGCCCGTGGGTCTCATAGGAGACTCAATGTGAAGGATCTTCCTTCGTGCTCCGAGGGAAACCCATGGAGGCATGCCGAGTACATGCCAATAACGAACGGTAAGATCTTCATTTCAGAGAAGCTGGGAGCTGTCCTTATCGAGGTCATTGAGTTCTGGCCCAGCTTTGAGTTCTATCCTGACTGCTTCGTTCGTCTAAGGGCGGAACCTATATCCAAGGAGGAGACAGCCTAAGGAGGTCATAGTGCTTGACCATACGAAGGCTCAGGCTTTGGTAGCCAGCAGTCTGAAGGATAGGGGCTTCACCAATTCTAAGGTGCCAGCCCTGAGCAAGAAACATCCCTCTTTTCTTGCTCGAGCAACTATGGCCTTCTCCTTTGCGGAAAAAGGGTTTAAGGCAGTGGAAGCTGGGAAACCTTGCCCTACACTGGAAGAGTGTAGGCCCCTTTCCCTAGGCCTGCCAACGGATCATAAGGACTGGAAGGATATCCCGCTTACCTTCTCAGTCGGGAAGTTGGAGGCTGATATCGCTGGACGTCAGTTTAGCGAAAACCTTCCCAAGTTGTCTGAATTCCTCCTGCATAGGGAACAGGATACGAAGGAGAGGCTTGCTGCCTCTCTGTCCCTCCAGGTGACTCTGGAGGCAATGGCCAGTGAACAGAGGTCCCCGGATATGTTCATGGTCATAGCCAAAAGACACTTGGCAACCCTAACTAAAGATTTTTATAGCTTTGTTAGGGCTAGAAGGTCTTGTGGGGAGTTCGTGTTTGCCTCGGCTGCGGTCAAACACGAACCCAGGAAGTTGATATCTTTCAATATCTAGGGGAAAGATCCCTTCCCAAAGGAAGTGGTCAAAGAAATAGTCGACAAGGCCGCCACGGAGAATAGAAATCTTCCCCAGAAGTGGGACATGTCGGCTAAGAGGAAGTCTTCCCCGGATGAGGGTCCCCAACCGAAAAGGAAGACAAAGAGGCCAAGAGTGCCATTTTGCCCTGCTAGACAACAACTACTTCCCATGACCGCGGTGCCACAGATGGTGGCACAACCCCAACCCACCTACCAGATGGTACCCGAGCAGGTGGTGACGCAGTCACCATCCTTTACACCCGCCTATGAGAGGCAGACCACAACCTTTCGCCCTAAAGGTAGGGGGTCAAGCAGAGATTCCTCGAGACGTCCCTCGAGAGGAAGAGGGGGTGGGGTATCACGCGGTCAAGGAGGCAAGCCCTCCAGAAATCAGAAGCAATGAGATGCTTCCGGTAGGAGGAAGACTGCGACTCTTCCGGGATCGTTGGACCTTCGATCCCTGGGCCCACAGCCTAATAGAGAACGGACTAGGTTGGAGCTGGAAGACAGCTCCATCATCATTTCCTCAATTCTTCCAACACTCCACCCCCGTTCTGGAAGATTACACCCAAGAGCTCTTGAGCAAACGGTGATAAAGAGGGCAAAGTCCATCAAATTCCAAGGAAGGCTGTTTTGTGTTCCCAAGGACTCAGACAAACTCAGTCATTATGGATTTGTCGCCACTCAACAAGTTCATAGAGGATGACAAGTTCAAGATGCTGATACTTCAACACATAAGGGCCCTGTTGCCCAAAAGGGCATACATAGTCTCCATAGACATGGCAGATGCCTATTGGCACATTCTGATCAATCGCCAACTCTCCTCCTACCTAGGATTCAGGCTACAAAAAAGAAAGTATGCTTTCAGAGCCATGCCCTTCAGACTAAACATAGCCCCAAGGATCTTCACGAAGCTTGCAGAAGCAGTCGTTCAACAACTACGCCTACAAGATGTCAACGTGATATCCTATCTGGACGATTGGCTGGTGTGGGCAGCATCCGAGTCGAAATGCATACAAGCATCCAAGAAAGTGATCCAGTTCCTAGACATCTAGGATTCAAGATCAACACCAAAAAGTCTCGACTATCTCCAGCTCAGAAGTTTCAATGGCTAGGCATACATTGGGACTTACAGTCACATCGCCTCTCCATTCCATTAAAGAAGAGGAGAGAGATAGTGGGATCTGTCAAGAGACTTCTAAAATCGAACAGGATTTCAAGACACCAACAGGAGAGAGTGCTGGGCTCCCTTCAGTTTGCATCAGTGACAGACCCAGTGCTAAGAGCACAGCTAAAGGATGCATCAGGAGTCTGGAGAAGATACGCATCAAACGTTCGAAGAGATCTAAGAAGACCGATACCGATCCGACTACGATCACTTCTCAAGCCATGGTCGGAGGCCAAGAATTTCAAGAGGTCAACACCTCTGCAACCGCCTCCACCCTCAGTCATCATCCACACGGATGCATCATTGGAAGGATGGGGAGGTCACTCTCATCAACGGAAAGTTAGAGGAACTTGGTCCTCTCTATTCAAGACCTTCCATATCAACATCTTGGAGGCCATGGCAGTCTTCCTCACACTAAGGAAATTATCCCCTCGCCCTTCAGTCCACATAAGACTGATTCTAGACAGCGAGGTGGTAATGAGATGTCTGAATCGTCAAGGCTCGAGATCACCTCAACTCAACCAAGTGATGTTGGCCATCTTCCGTCTAGTGGAAAAGAAGAGATGGCACTTATCAGCAGTTCACCTTCAAGGGTTCCGCAATGTGACAGCGGACGCTCTATCCAGGCTAACCCTGATAGAGTAAGAATGGTCCCTAGACACAAGATTATTCTCCTTCATCTTACATCAAGTCCCGGAACTGCAGATCGACCTCTTCACGACGAGCGACAACAAGAAACTTCCTCGATACGTGGGCCCGTACGAGGACTTTCTAGCGGAAGCAGTGGACGCCATGTCCCTCGACTGGAACAGATGGACCAGGATTTATCTGTTCCCTCCATCCAACCTGCTGATGAAGGTCCTCAACAAGCTGAGATATTTTCAAGGAACAGCAGCCCTAGTGGCTCCCAAGTGGCCCCGGAGCAATTGGTTCCCTTTAATATTGGAATTGCAGCCGAGGCTGATTCCCCTCCCGACCCAGTTCTGTCTCAACAAGTACAGAAGTCGACTGTCTTCGCTTCATTACAGAAAACCCAAGACCTTCATCTCATGATTTTCTCTCCATAGCAGTAAAGAAAAGGTTTGGGATCTCGAAAGAAAGTATAGACTTCTTAGAGGAATATAAGTCGAAATCTACCAGAAGGCAATACGAGTCATCTTGGAAGAAGTGGGTGGCCTTTGTCAAGGCAAGAAATCCAAAGGAAATCTCGACAGATTTCTGCTTGTCTTTCTTTATTCACCTTCATGAACAAGGTTCAGCAGCCAACACAATAACTACGTGTAAATCTTCCTTGACTAGACCCTTGCTCTATGTTTTCCAAGTAGACTTGTCTAATGAGATTTTTAACAAAATCCCTAAAGCCTGTGCTAGGCTTAGGCCTGCAGCACCTCCAAGGCCCATTTCATGGTCTTTGGATAAGGTACTACAATTTGCTTCAAGTTTGAACAACGATAATTGCTCTTTGAAAGATTTGACTCAAAAAGTTATATTCTTGTTTGCTCTAGCCTCAGGGGCTAGAGTTAGTGAGATAGTGGCCCTTTCTCGGGAAGAGGGCCACATCCAGTTTGCTGAAACGGGAGAGCTTAATATCTTTCTCAACCCAACGTTTCTTGCCAAGAATGAGCTACCCACTAAGAGGTGGGGTCCCTGGAGAATCTGCCCTCTGAAGGAAGATGTCTGTCTGTGTCCAGTGCAGAGTTTAAAGGTCTATCTTCGCAGAACTTCAGACTTCAGGGGAGGACAGCTCTTTAAAGGAGAAACATCGGGCTAAAACTTATCCCTGAAACAACTGAGGGCGAAGAGCGCCTACTTTATTCGCAGAGCGGATCCTGACAGTACACCCGCAGGTCATGATCCCAAGAAAATTGCTTCTTCGTTAAACTTTTTCCTGCTCATGGATTTCGAGAGCCTTCGCTCACTTACTGGATGGAAGTCATCCAGAGTGTTTTTCAAACACTACGCGAAGCAAGTGCAAGAATTAAAACGATTCGTGGTGGCGGCAGGTAGTGTACTAAAACCTGTCGCTTAGTGCTGCGAGGAACAGTGAATTATGTGGAACTGTAATTCTGAAGGGTGTACATGTTGGCACATTATAGTGCAACATGGTAAGTGAAATGTCATCAAGGTGACATTATGGACTGTTCCAGTGTATAAAGGTGATGGAACATAGACTGAACACTAAGTGCCGTGTGTTTTTTACACAAGTGTAAATAGACAGACTTCTCAGAAAGACATTAGAAAATTTATTAAATTTTCAATTGAGTGGCAAAGAATTTTGTTTTCAAGCAAAACAAGTATTTCTGAATTATTCTGTATTGTCTATGTTTGTAAATTAAATTTTACTTGCATTTTTATATTATTATGAAATGTATGCTGAATTTTTATTTATTGTTTGACAAAAAATGTTTAATTGTTTTGTGCATCTTATTTTGCCCTAAACATATTTAATAAAGTTATGTGTGAGCATTCCTTTTATTCCTTATTATTCTGCATAATTATACTGAACAAAGGTAGTAACTTTGCTCCCATACGTAAACAAACCTTTCTAGCTAGACTTACCTTGTTTCGATACAAGATACAAACTTGACTGTCGTGGTATACAGCTGAACTGATATATCTCAGATGCTATGGTGGCTGACATGAACCTATGTTCGTGTTATAAATACAAACTTTGGCTAAAGGAAGACAGTGAGACCTGATTGCTAGGTTGGTCATATGAAATATGCAAACTTCAAGACTTTTTCCCGAGTCTAGTTTGACTCTTCCCTGTAGGGGGCAGGAAGCACTAACATAGTCTATGATTAAAAGAAATGACATATAACGGTAATGTCATAGGTCTCTTAGGTTTAGATGACCAAGGAAATATTGTCGAGGTTTAAGGCACAACTGGGAAATCCACGGATACATTAATGCTCTGGTAAACTTCCATCAGGACGACATGGCCTGAACCTAAAAAACGGATTTTGAGCGACGCGAAAAATCTATTTTTGGGTGAGATAGCCATGTCATCCTGATGGACCAGCCCTCCTTTCTATGAAAGGCCTTGGCAGGATCCCTCCCAATAATACTGTATCTATAAGTACCGGCTTAACGATACAAGGAATAGAGATGGCGACGATTATGGCGCCATCTGAGTACTCAAGCAGTAACGGAGGAAGGGAACTTTATAACGGCTCCTCTTTTATTTTGCGACTTTTCCCCCTCGAAGCGTAAACGCTATGTGGGATGCAGATTGCTATGTGGCGTGTCAAGAATACGTCCCCTGATATTATGCGATATCCTAAAAGGAAACTTTAAGGATATTCGCGCCAGGAGTTAGAATTCTGGAGACCTTAAGTTAAATTCTCTGGGAATATCACTGTAGTCAAATATACTCTAGGAAGCTACTTAAAGGAACCATCCATCAGGACGACATGGCTATCTCACCCAAAAATAGATTTTTTGCTTTGCTCAAAATCCGTTAAATAGACCCTGAACCTGTGGGTCTCCCTTATACACACTGAGTTTGTGTTTGCAGGTTGAAATACTGGCACAGCCATGTTATTCCGAGTTGTATTGGAATCCTTGTATGAGCCTTTAACAGTTAAGTCCTTGGGAAACACACACCACCCAACCTCTAAAACTATATACAATCTTCACAATTTTTGCATTTTACTACAATTACTATCTTTTGTATAGCCTTCCAGAAAATGTATAACTTAACTGTAAAATTACAAGTAAATCTGTTAATGTATCAAAATTTTTGTCATACCTAAAAGGAAGACTTCTACATACCTTCAGGAGTTTGTCGCTATAAACACCGCTTTCTCCAACATTTGCCAAAGTTAATGTCAAATTTATACGTTCCTCTGATGAACCTTTAATAAAAGATCCTAGTTTTTCTGAGAGTCCTAACAAGGGAAAACTTTGAATCTTCTTGCCATTTGTTAAAGCATGAACAAAAGAAACTCCAAATTCAGCAGTAACCTCATTAGTAAGGTAAGCCTGTAATGGTCAAATAAATTTAAGAATACATGTATCATGTATCATATTAAGAATTTCATTCATCAAAATGTGTTTCCTTACAATAATTACATCTTAAAATATTACATTAAATAGTTTAAGCACAAACCTAATACTTCATGTTAGCCTAATCTGCAGAAACCACATGTCTCCAGTAATATACCATAAGATTCCAATTTCTATTTCTTGAGTGCTCAGAATGAAATAAATAGGAAATTTGTTGTGTTTAGTGTAGGAATAACACCTTCAGTCTCTCCTACTTGAATTTATGTTATTATCTTCATCCATATCCTTCAAAACCCTTAAATAATCCAAATCTTCATTTTTTCTAACTAATCTGACCTTCATGAATATTAATTGATTGATTGATTGATTTAAAGTTTTCAGGCATCCTGACATCTAAGGTCATTGAGGACGATATCATTTATTTCATATAAAATTAATAAAATATTCAATTAAAACCATAAAAGTTGAATGTCATTATAGAGGTTAAATAGTTTTCAGAAAACCTGCTTCTGAAATAATTCTAAAATTTCCGCTCGCATTGTAGGACACATCATGTTCAAGAATCTTGGCAAGGATGAACCTACCATACTCACCTCAAGCCTCAAACAGATAATTATTTCTTAAGTTATTATAATTAGGGCATTCGGTCAACAAATACCTTACTGTTAAAGGTACCAAACACTTGTCGCAAAACGGTTGGTGTTGGCCCTTCAGCAAAAACTCATGTGTCAACCCAGTGTGACCAATACGCACACGACAAAGAGTCGTCTCCCATTTTCGGGGCATCATGTCATACCTCCAAGGAGATATGACATTTGTTACTTCTCTCATTTTATTGCCATCTAGACTATCCCAGTGCTGTTGCCATTTATTACAAAACAATTTCTTGATGTTATGTAGGAAATCATTACAGGGAATGGGATACCTTCTTGGTAACAACTCGGATGCCGAATTCTTCGTCCGGGAAATCTGTCTTCTCATTCCTAGACACACCTACATGTGCTGGAACCCAACAAAATCGAACTATTATACCTTTCCGTCCAATAATAAAAAGCCATTCTAAAATCTTTAAAACTAGAGGGTTACTTGAATTAAAAACTTCTAAAGCTTGAAGAACACTACTTGCATCACTAAAAATTGTAAAATTACCCTCCTTTAAAAACGCTATTTTCTCAATACCGGTTAGTATGCAATACAGTTCGGCAGTAAATAAAAAAGCTGTTAGAGGAAGTGCACCTATACAGTTAAAACCATTACTATGTACTGTACTCCAAATCCACCGCCAGCATCAGATTTGGAGCCATTAGTATATATAAAAGTCAATCCCCTATGTTCTGCAACATGTTCCATAAAAAGATATCTGGATTCTAAGTCAGTCATATTCTTCTTAACTCCAATAAAGTATTTACAAAAAGATACCTCTGGTAATTTTCATGGAGGCGTTGATGCTACCTTAAATGGAAGCACCTTAATTCTAATTATATCAAGACTGTTTAATAATTATTTCACCCGAAAGCCAAAAGGTTGAGGGGATTTTGGGTGGAACTCAAAGTATGTTGAGTGTCTTACAAGGCTTGCAGTCTGAAAGGCTAAAGGGAGTCTTTGCAATCTAAACCAATACCGAATAAAAGAAGCCATTCGGTAAAGGTCTAGAAGCAACTCTCGAGCATCAAAAAGGAGACTTGGGATAGGCGAGTTTCTAAACGCTCATGTGGACAATCTAATACCAGCATGATGCATTGAATCTAATATTTTTAACCGGCTTGGGGTGGCTGAAGAGTATATTTCACATCCATAACTATTTTAATTTTGGAAAAAATCATGGCCTTGTATAATCTTAAAATGGTATTGCGGTCTGCCCCCCATGATGTATGGGACAATACTTTTAAAAGATTCAGAGCCTCAAGACATTTACCTTTTAATGCTTTTAAATGAGAAACCCATGTAAGCCTACAATCACTTACACATGGGATCCATTGACCTTTAATGTATACATCCGGGTCTGGTTGTACTCCCGGATACGACAGAAATGGACAATCGTAGTTTTACTTGTCGAGAACTTAAATCCATTCATATCAGCCCACTGGATAATTTTGTCAACTGAGAGTTCTATTTTTCTCTCAACCATTGCCATTCTTAGCTCCAGCAAATGATATGGAAAGATCATCCACAAATAATGTTGAGAACATCCCGGAGAATGACTGAGGATATCCCATTAATTGCAAGTGCAAACACGGTTACACTCAGCACACTACCCTGAGGAACTCCTTCTTCCTGGCATGCACTCTCTGATAGAGTTTCCCCCACTCTCACTTGAAAAACTCTATGTGAAAGAAATGACTGAATAAATAGTGGTAGCTCTCCTCTTAATCCAAACTCATGAATTGTTTTAAGTATACCATTTCTCCATGTGGCATCATATGCCTTTTCAAGATAAAAAAAAGAATGTCATGGTGCTTTTTGGAAGCAAAGTCTTCACAAATAGAGGACTCGAGTCGTATAGTCGTGGAGTGCATTTTTCTGAATCCACATTGATTGGGTGATAAAATACCCTTCTTTTCATGGCACCACATCAATCTTACATTGACCATCTTCTCCATGATTTTACATAAACAAGATGTCAATGCAATTGGCCTACAATTTGCTGCTAAAAACTTGTCCTTACCAGGTTTTAAAAAGGCTAAAATAATGGCTAGTTCCCAAACACTTGGATAACCATGATCATGCCATATTTTATCAATAATGCTTAAAATAAATAACTTTGTATTAAAAGGTAGGTGTTTAATCATTGCATATGGAAATCCACCGGGTTGATTGATTGATTATTAGGTATTATCTGGCATCGTAACAGCAGAGGTCATTGATGCCAAAGAATATAGTTAACGATTATTATGCATCTTATTTCAACTCATGATTATATCTTATTAAATAAACCAGTATCCATAAGAAATTTAAAAAGGCAATCCACATTGCACTCAGGTCCCAAAATTTTAGATAGTATGTAAAAGCCACTGCTACCCTTACAATTATGAAAATGGCGTATTCTCTCGGTCAAGTAACTTGGACACTCGGTTAATATATGTTTCACAGTCAGTGGCACCAAGCAATCTTCACAAAATGGCTGATGTTCTCCACTCATCAAAAAGCTGTGCGTCAATCTGGTGTGACCGATTCTGATTTGGCACAGTACCACTTCTCTTGACCTTTGCATGTCAAAATATGCCCCTGGATGAGATGATTTAACAATTTCACTCATTTTTTGATTTTACAACTCCCAATAAAAGTTCCAATTTTTTGTAAGTACGGACTGAATTACGGGGTACATATCTTTTGCAGGTAGTAAAAAGTTATTTCTTATACAGCTATGAACTGCCTCCTTTGCCAGAGAGTCCGCTTTCTCATTTCCCTTTATATCAACATGAGCAGGAACTCAACAAAATTTAATATTCTTACCTCTATTTCCCAGTAGATATAGCCATTCAAGAATTTTTATTATTATTGGGTGCAATGAATTGAAGTAGTTCATTGCCATCAATACACTCGAGGAGTCGCTAAAAATAACAATCTTTATAAGGAGTTTACACGAAAACCGGTCCCTTGGTGAAATATTCAATGTCAAATTACTCGTAAAGCTATGAGAGCTGCATTTACTCGATATCGGCATCATCCTTGTAATTATTACTTAATTTGTTATAAGAAAGCAAGGCCAAGTTTAGATACCAAATCAAACAGGCTAAGCGCCCGTCTTGGATAAACTTTATATCCAAAATTAATTGGAAGACTAACTTAACGAAGGTCTGGACAAAAATAAGAAAGATTAGCGGGAAACATATACCTTTGCCATCACTTGTAATTGAATGTAACGGTCAAATATTTCAAAATCCAGAGAATGTAAGAGAAGCATTTGCAGATCATTTTTCAAAAATCTCCTCAAAAAATCCTACATCTATGTATCACCAACAACGTATACAAGAAGAGAATCGCCCTCTCGACTTGGAGCTATAAGAATAGAATCATATAATTTGCATTTTAGCATGCAAGAGCTTTTGTTAGCCTTGTCTACGTGTAATGATTCGGCTCCTGGAATTGATAATATCACCTATTCAATGATTAAACATTTGCCTATTGAAACTAATTTTTTTCTACTCAGTGTCATCAATAGAATTTGGAAAGAGAGTCTATTCCCTAATATTTGGAGCATTTGTATAATTTTAGCCTTTTTGAAACATGGAAAAGATAGCAAAATTATGACCAACTATCGGCCAATTGCATTAACATCTTATATATGTAAATCGATGGAAAAGATGGTGAACATACGACTGGTATAGGTTTTAGAACAGAAAGGACTTATTAACCCCTCACAGTGTGGCTTCCGATAAATGCGATCCTGCATTGATGTCTTAGCAAGATTAGAGGCATCAATTTGTGAAGCTTTTGCCAGCAAAAAGCATCACTATCTATCTTCTTTGACTTGGAGAAGGCATACGATACCACCTGGAGACGTGGTTTTTTTCAAACCATTCATGAAATTGGCTTGAGAGGGGAACTGCCAATGTTTGTTAGATAGTTCCTGAGTTACCGTCAATTTAGAGTAGGAAATACATTCTCATCAATTCATAATAAAAAAGAAGGCGTTCCACAAGGCAGTGTCCTTAGTGTAACATTATTTGCCTTATCCATAAATGGTGTTAGTAACGTAATCCCTTATGATGTCATGCACACCCTATTTGTCGATGACCTCTCTATCTCATTTGCAGCATCACGAATGGCTGTTGCCGGAATAAAGATTCAGCTAACTATTAATAGGGTAACATATATATATATATATATATATATATATATATATATATATATATATATATATATATATATATATATATATCTCTCTCTCTCTCTCTCTCTCTCTCTATATATATATATATATATATATATATATATATATATATATATATATATATATATATATATATATATATATATACATATATATATATATATATATATATATATATATATATATATATATATATCTATATATATATCTATATATATATCTATATATATATATATATATCTATATATATATATATATATATATATATATATATATATATATTATATATATATATATATATATATATATATATATATATATATATATATATATATCTATATATATATATACAGTAGGGTCCCGAATTATGCGTGTTCGAATTACACGATTCCCCTTTTATGCGACCTCTATTTTTCAAAAATAAATTTTCTGTATCTGCGAAACTGTTCAAAGTCTGCGAGTCAAGCACTATAAAATGTATCAAATCTATTGTCTTTCTAAGCATATTGGTAGCCCTAAATACGGTGATTTATAATAAATTTTACAAAACAATATTAACATTACATCTTATTAACATAATTTCATAATGAATAGCCTATTTAAGGATAAAATTCCACATCAACAATGAAATTAACTGTTAACTGTGCGAGTCCAGCTGACAAAATGTAAACAGAATTGTGGTTACGTTCTCGGCAATCATTATCTTTCTCCAACCTTACGATAATTGTAATGGTAGTGTTAATGATGGTATATTAAAGCATTATTTTTGTTTAGTACAGTACAGTATATATAAAAGCCTTATTTTTCCCTCCGGGCGTTCAAGGTTTTCACGAGTAGACTGGGTTCGTTTATCGGCAGTGAATAGCCTAAACTACGGTAACGAGTCGGCAATATTTTGTCATATATTAAACTGTACACATTTGATTTGCAAAGATTAGTTTTGTAGAGTAGACGGTAAAATAAGAATCTCTCTCTCTCTCTCTCTCGAGAGAGAGAGAGAGAGAGAGAGAGAGAGAGAGAGAGAGAGAGAGAGAGAGAGAGAGAGAGAGAGAGAGAGAAATTTGATGGCAGAAATCCTCTCTCTCTCTCTCTCTCTCTCTCTCTCTCTCTCTCTCTCTCTCTCTCTCTCTCTCTCTCTCTCGAATTTCTGCCATCAAATCTCTCTCTCTCTCTCTCTCTCTCTCTCTCTCTCTCTCTCTCTCTCTCTCTCTCTCTCTCTCTCCGTCAGAAATAAAACCCTAGTTAACATATGGCAACTTGAGTTTAAGAATGAAATTAACATGACAATTGTTAGTTGTGGCGATCAATTCCTCGCTTCAGGAGGTACACGAAACAAAAACACGGCACTCGATTACAACAGCTGATTCTCTCTCTTCTCTCTCTCTCTCTCTCTCTCTCTCTCTCTCTCTCTCTCTCTCTCTCTCTCTCTCTCTCTCTCTCTCTCTCTCTCTCTCTCTCGTTTTATACAATACTTACAAATAGATGAAGAAACCAAAATCGGTTTTCTTAAAGTGTCAATTAAATACAAAACAAAAAATTATACCGTGTATACATCCATTTCAATCATAGCTTAAAATACGGTATCCGATTTCGTCAGCAAACCACTATTTTTTAGGAAACACCATTCTATTCCAGAAAATTTTTACTCTTTAAATAGTCAATTGTGCTATAATAAAACAAGAAGTACTTGGGTTTTTAGATTTCGGGTGTGTTTTAAAAATCGAGTATTGCTGACTTCTTTTTGTTTTACTTTTGGCTGTGATTAGATCAGCTGATGTCTAGCTTCCGCTCTCACGAATATGCGCGTACGAATACATTAACAAAGAATTGTTTACACCATTTCTTAATTTATTCAAACCATCAATACAGTTAATATTACATAAGGACCAATGTGTTATAAACTATATTTATTGTTTAGTACATTTAAAACCATCTCTCTCTCTCTCTCTCTCTCTCTCTCTGTCACATCGAACGTAATAACGGTAACCTAATTGTTCGATGACTTTAAAAATAGGCCTAGTACTTTCTTCTTTTACCATTTTTGCATATGGTTTTCCTAACTGAAGGTAGGAAAAGTATTTTGGATATGGAAAGGACAATTATCTTTCGTAACAGTTTAGAATTATCGTAAATTATCATTCTGTCAT
>NC_090734.1:69325176-69411455 GCF_036898095.1 Palaemon carinicauda
CTCTACTGTTAATGGAGGAAACAAAAGGCAACCATAACTAACACCTAGCTTCTTTCATGGCACGACATAACTGTGCTCTTCATTTCTTGTATATAATTAAATTTTCCTCAGTACGGTGTCTGCGCAATCGAGTTAGGGATTTTCTTGTGGCCCTGTGCAGGGCAGGTAGTTCTAAAGACCAACAGGGGACTGGTCATCGTTTGAATAGCCCTGTTGTTTTGGGAATTGAATTGACTACTGCTGTATGAAGACTTCCATTCAGTAAGTCTATGGCATCATCAATATTTTCAAACTGATCTTCATCCCCTTCAATTTCGTTTAGCTCACAAAATTTATCGCAGTCCGCCTTGTCAAGATTCCATCGTGGCAATCTCTGTAAAGGTGGACCCTTGTTGATGTTCATAATGATTGGTGCATGATCACTAGTATGCCAATCTTCTAATGTCCTCCAATCAAAATAGAGTAGGTGCACTACAGGTGCACCTTGTATCTTGGTTTCTGGTGGAATTTCCATCAAATCAGGCAAGGACATGGCCCGAGAGAGGTTAGTGCTATTGTTGGTAATGGGGGACGAAGGTTGTCCAGAAATGGGCAATGCCTCAATTTTAATATACCGTGGCAGAGCCTCAGAAAACAATATGCTTACCTCGTCATACAGCACTTTATTATTAGATGATGTATTTCTTTTCTTGAAATTACTGGCAGTGGTAGGTGAGTTTGATGACTCGTGGTAAATTTCCTTTTGATTTTAAGGCCTTTGCATAGCTAGTTGATTTATTCAGTGGTCTTTTTGCATGTCACACACTTATGTGCTCTAAACCTGATTTCTTTAGGGGAGCTTCCTCAAACTCATATACAGCTGGCATCTCCTATCAGTTGATTTATGATTCAAGTTACAGTTTAAACACCTAACCTCAGGTGCACAGTCTCTATAATAAGATTTGGAACAAATACTACACATTTTTATCATTTTTGCAAACTTTAGATGGGTGTCCAAATTTAAAACAATTAAAGCATTGCTGGGGTTTTTGCTTGAAAGAACAAACTTTAATCCTTCAATTTTCAATAACAATATGAAAAGGTACATCAGAATCCTGGAAAATAAGTATAATCATCAATGTTCCAGGAACCTTATGCACTTTCCATACATTTAGTGGACATATGGAAAATATCTCCTCCTCTGTAAGTTTTTAGAGGTCTTTATTACAGACCACTCCCTTACCATAACTAAAATTTAGATGAAGTTTCATTTCTAATGTAATTTCATCACTGCCTGTCTGTAAGTTAGATAGTATTGCAGAATGCGTCGAAGATTTGGCAAGGATGAGATGACTATTTTTCCCAAAACAAGATATATCTCCAGGTACAATGGTTCCTACTTTTTTCTGAATCAACTTACATATTTTGAAGTAAATCCCTATTATTCCTTTAGGTTCAGCTACAAGCCACACTAGTGGTTTTGACTTTCTCTGTGAAGGCATGGGTACATTTACATCTTTTTCAAACCAATCAACAGGTTTGTTTACATCCAATTCCTTTGGGACCTTATCACAAAGAGCTCCCATGATGTTCAAGTTGTTAATTCTAATATTACTAAAATTACAAGCAGCATCAAACACCTCATCATGACTCAAAAGATATCCATGAGGCCCATTTTTCATCTCTGAGTCTCATCCTTATTTCCTTTATCAATCCATAGCACTAAAATGCTCTATATATATCATCATACCGTAATTTCTCTCTAATGGAATTTGAGTAACATGAAGGATTCGCAGTTTCCTTGTGTTACCCAAATTATCAGGTTTTTAGTATCATCAGAGTGGTTTTTTATAGTTCCAAGGTCGTAAACAGAATTTTCCTTAATTAAATTAGCAGAGGTCGTCAACAGTGCCGGGGAATAGTCAGTGTATCTAGGAAATGGAGGTTCGTTATTTGAAAAATCCATTAAGCAGGGGTCGAGATAGGGGTTAATTGGTTAGGTTTACCTGCTCGAGAATATTGAGGCATCATACGTCAGATAGAAAATTTGCATTCTCCATTATTGGCACACTGAGAGTATACTTCCCAGATGGTCCAATCCATACCCTACCCGAAGGATAACACCAAAACAGATATAGCAGCACAGGTGTAAGCTGAACCCGCTTGTTAGGATCAACACCAAGAAACTTCGGAATCAACCTCCCCATATCTGTAATGATGGGCTTCCTGCCAAATGCTGAGAGTCCTACCCAAAGTATTGGATCCCCATGGATTCTGAAGACCCAACACTTGACAATAGTTCCACCAAAAAGGTCCAAACCATCTTCGGGATGGCTGAGAACATCCAATACTCTTAACGTATAGCTTTGAATGCAAATACCTCCCAACCGCAACATCTCCTCCCATTCATCGAAGCAGGCAGCAATAATAAATGAAGAAACATCCATACCAGTGGCCATAATGGATGTTCACATTAAAAAAATAAAATATGATAAATTCAGAGATAATTTGTATTTTTCCTAACCATACAAACCTTAGCTATTTATATAGGGTTTACTTTCGGCGTAGCTGAAAATGACGAGCCATTAGATTTTTAACGAGGGTTAACTACCCCCGGTGAATTGTCTCACTTCACTTAGAGGTACAGTAGGACTTGTCTTGGGGGGAACAGGGCTGGCGGGCAAATATGTGTAAATACAGTAGCTAAGGTTTGTATGGTTAGGAAAAATACAAATTATCTCCGAATTTGTCATTTGTTCCGTAACCGAAATACAAACCACGCTATTTACATAGGGTGACTTACCCCTTAGGAAGGGTGGAAAGTCCCCAGCCTTACTGGTTTTGGCTTTATCCGGGGACTCAGAATCCGAGTGAGCAGCACTCGAGAAAAAGTCCCTGTACCTCACAAGTTCCTTGCTCTGCAAGGAACGTGCGGCCTACATAAGCTTATGTGTGAAGGAATAGAGTATGACTCGTCCTAGGAAGTTGACCTGGAGTCCTTTAGATGGAATTCTAGGCTAGGACGTTCCCAATACCACCTCGTAAGGGTATGGGGGACGCGACAGTATTAACTTAATACCCTGTACTAGGAACACAAGGGAGCATGGTTTACCTGCAGAGGTTGAGGTCAGCTATGCAGAGACCAGGATGCTGCTTTCCCCAAGAGAGCTGAGGATTAAGAAAGAAGTAAGGGCCAGACATACTCTTTCATTCACGCAGACTGAGACCGGGTAACAATGCCCTCAACCTTCTGCTACCTGTCCAATAAGGAGCCTGAGGTTAGACCAGCTGTTGTGCAGCCACCACGGGGCCAATAGAAAAAATATCGAGGCTCCTGTGGGTCACGTCCTGCAGGTAGTGGGCTGTGAAGGTCGTTTGACGCTTCCAGACCCCAGCTTGTAGCACCTGCGTCACAGAGAAGTTTCTCTTAAAGGCCAGGGACGTAGCGATGCCCCTGATGTCGTGTGCTCTAGGGCGACGAGACGGAGGAGGGTCAGGATTCAAGGCGTGATGGATAACCCTTCGAATCCAGGCCGAGATGGTGTTCTTGGTGACCCTCCTCTTAGTCCTTCCTGTGCCTACGAACAACGCCTGCACGCGGTAACGAACTGCAGCTGTTCTCTTCAAGTAACGCCTCAGACTCCTCACTGGGCATAATAGCAGATGGTCTGGGTCACTTGTTACAGAACGGAGACTCGTGACCCTGAAGGAGTCGAACCGTGGGTCTGGCACTCCAGGGTTCTGAGTCTTGGCAACAAACTCAGGGACGAATCTGAACGTTACCTCCCCCCATCCCGTTGAATGGGCGATGTCGTATGAGAGACCATGAAGTTCACTAAATCGTTTGGCAGAGGCCAACACGAGTAGGAAAGCCGTCTTCCAAGTCAGGTGGCGATCAGAGGCCTGGCATAATGGTTCGAATGGGGGTCTCTTCAGAGCCCTGAGGACCCGAACCACGTTCCATGGAGGAGGTCTCACTTCCGACTGAGGGCAGGTAAGCTCATAGCTACGTATGAGTAAAGAGAGTTCAAGCGAGGAAGAAATGTCCACTCCTTTCAGCCTAAAGGCTAGGCTTAAGGCTGAGCGATAGCCTTTCAACGCCGAGACCGAAAGGCGCATTTCCTCCCGCAAATACACGAGGAACTCCGCTATTGTTGGAATAGTGGCATCGAGTGGAGAGATACCCCTCCCAAGACACCAACCACAAAAGAATCTCACCTTCGTCTGGTAGACTCCCGCGGAGGACTTCCGCAGGCGTCGAGACATTCTTTCAGCAACCTGCTGCGAAAAGCCTTTCTCCGTGAGGAGATGCTGGATAGTCTCCAGGCGTGAAGCGGAAGCGAGGCTACGGCTTTGTGGTAGATGTTGCAATGTGGTTGCCTGAGTAGCTCGTGCCGTGGGGGAAGTTCTCTCGGAGGTTCCGATAGGAGTTGCAGAAGGTCCGGGAACCATTCCGCGTGATGCCATAGCGGAGCTATTAAGGTCACTGACAGGTTGACCGATAGTCTGGTCTTGTTGAGCACCCTTTTCATCAGGCAAAACGGTGGGAAGGCGTACACGTAGATGTTGTCCCACCGTTGTTGGAAGGCATCTTGCCAGAGTGCCTTGGGGTCCGGGACTGGGGAGCAGTACAGCGTCAGCTTGAAATTCAAGGCTGTCGCGAACAGGTCCACTGTCGGGGAACCCCACAAAGTCAGGACTTTGTTGGCTATCTGAGGATCCAAAGACCACTCGGTACTCACTATCTGCGAAGCTCTGCTCAGACTGTCGGCGAGCACATTCCTCTTGCCAGGAATGAAGCGAGCTGATAGTGTTATTGAGTGGACTTCGGACCACCTCAGAATCTCTACTGCAAGATGGGATAGCTGTTGTGAAAAGGTACCTCCCTGCTTGTTGATATAAGCCACTACCGTGGTGTTGTCGCTCATCACCACCACGGAGTGGCCTGCCAGGGTCCGTTGGAACTGTTGAAGGGCCAAATACACGGCCTTCATCTCTAGTAGGTTGATGTGTAGGTACTTTTCTGATTTTGACCAAAGGCCTGAGACCCTCTGGTTCAGAATGTGGGCCCCCCACCCTTCTTTTGACGCGTCCGAGAACAGTGTCAAATCCGGGGAAAGGATGAGGAGATCCACTCCCCTTCGTAGGTTTTCGTCTATCAGCCACCACCGCAGGTCCGCCTGTTCCGTGGGTCCCATAGGGACCAGAGAGTCCGGGGAATCAGTGCCCTGATTCCACCGGGACTTGAGCCGCCATTGCAGGGATCTCATCCTGAGACGGCCCGTTCGGGACCAGACGGGCCAGGGAGGCTAGGTGACCTAAAAGACGTAACCATGATTGGGCTGGAAGCTCTTCCTGCCTGAGGAAGGGCTCTGCAACCCTCCTCAGCCTTGCTATCCTGTCGTCTGATGGAAAGGCTTTGTGGAGATTGGTGTCTAATAACATGCCTAGATATACCAGTCGTTGGGTCGGCTGCAGAAAGGACTTCTCAAGATTTACCATGATCCCCAGATCTTGGCAAAGTACCAGAAGCCTGTCTCGGTTTCGAAGAAGGGTCGACTTCGAGTCTGCCAGGATCAGCCAGTCGTCCAGATATCGGAGGAGACGGATGCCGTTCCTGTGCGCCCACGACGAAATCAGGGTGAACACTCTGGTGAACACCTGAGGTGCTGTGGAGAGACCGAAGCACAGTACCTTGAACTGGTAGGTCTTGCTGTCTAGGCTGAATCTCAAGTACTTCCTGGAAGACGGATGGATTGGGATCTGGAAGTACGCGTCCTTCAGATCCAGTGTGCATATGAAGTCTTGTGGTCTCACTGCAAGTCTGACCGTGTCTGCTGTCTCCATGCTGAACAAAGTTTGTTTGACAAACTTGTTCAGAGCTGAGAGATCGATGACGGGTTTCCAGCCTCCAGACGCCTTCTTTACAAGAAAGAGTCGACTGAAGAAGCCTGGAGAGCCGTCGACGACCTCTTGGAGAGCATCCTTCTTGAGCATGGTCTTGACTTCTGCCCGAAGGGCTGGCCCCTTTGCCGATCCCATGGCATAGGAGCTCAACGGCACTGGATTCGCTGTCAGGGGAGGTTGAGATGTTGTGAATGGGACGCGATATCCTTGGCCGATCACAGAGACCGTCTAGGAATCGGCCCCATGTTGCTGCCACCTTTGCACGCAACTTTGTAGGCATCCCCCCACAGGTGGACACGCAGGGGGACTGCCAATCCTAGCGTTTACGGCCACGGCCGCTCCCTCTAGGATTCCTGCCTCCCCTGGAGCACTTTCCGCCCCTCTTGTCCTTGACCGGAAAGGGCTGTGGCTTAGACACCTTCGTCTTAGCTGCCGGAGCCTGCTTCGGTGTCATGCGAGGCTGCTGTTGATGCTGTTGTGGAGCTGGAGGCTTGTAGGGCTGAGATGTGAGGGCCCTTTGGAGGAGCGAATCATGATTCGACTTACTCCACCTCTCAGCTGTGCGTTCTATATCCTTGGGCTCAAACAAGCTTCCTCCAAGGATGGAGGAGTGTCTGAACCTGCAGACATCCACCTTTGGATGGAACTTCTAGGTCACCGCATCACGTCGCTTTAAGATCGAGTTGGCCCATAGGTTGGTAACCTGGTGGGCCAGGAACTCGATGGAGCGAGTGCCCGAGAGGAGGAAGGTCTCCAGGGCCTTCCTATTGCTCTCCTTAGACAAGTTTTCGGAGCGCAATAGGATGCCCAGAGAACCCAGCCAGACGTCCAGCCACGAAGTGGCCTGCATGGCACACTTCGTGACCTCCTGGCTAAGGATCTCCGATGCCGAGAATGTCACCTGCCGGAAGGAGAGCTTCTCAAGAGGAGTTCCCCTTGTGAGCTCTTCCACCGAGTGGTGGAGGAGAAGAGCTATACTGGACTCCCCCATGATCTCAAAATACCTCCTCTGCTGTAAACGAGGAGGTGGGAGGAGTTTGTTCCCGGCAGAAGAACGGCTGGAGGAGGCAGGTTCCGAGAGCTGGGCTTTGACCTTGTCTCTGGCACTCTTCACCCCCTGGGACCAAGGCAAAGCTGCACTGGCCCTTGGGGGTTTCTGGGTACCATAGACTTGGTCTAGGACCGTATCCTTGCCTTCGCGAGGGGCGATCTCCAGGTCCTTGAACCTGTTGAGTTGCCTCATCAGATTCAAGACCTGCCAGAAGGCATGCTCCGACTCGTGCTGCTCTCCTCCCTGTGGACTGGCAACTAAGTCTCCCGTCCCCAAAGGCTCTTCTTGGGGAGACACGTGGACGTTCTCCCGGGGTCTGGTTGGCTCTGGTCAGATTCGTGAAGACGACTTAGGAATCGTCTTTGAGTCCTTGGGTTCCCTCCTGGGTGGGATACAGGACTCCAGCAAAGAGGTCTGGAAGGTCCATTCCACGCGAGACGTTTCTCTTCCTGGAGGTGAGGTTCCTCCCATTGGTGCCGTGGGAGAGGCCCTCACCTCGCTGGACTCTCCTGAGGATGGAAAAGCTTCGTCCACAGGAGAAGGAGAAAACAACCGCGAAGGGGATGGAGCCTTCCTGCCGGACCTCTTAGGAGCCAACTTCTCCCTGGGAGAAGTCACCACGAAGTCCACTCCTCTCCTTCTCTTCAGCGATGGCGAGTCTGTCCTTGGTTTGAGTCCCAGATCAGCGAGGGCCGGCTTCACAGCCTGCACCACCGCTTTCATCAGGTGACCAAACCAAGACTGATGGTTGACCAACACAGTGTCAGTAATCCCCGCTGGAGGGAAGGGGATCTCCTGATCCTTCGGAGTGGACGCAACGGGGTCTACCTGAAATGAAGAAAGGGAAGAATGTTGCCTGGACCTCTCCGGTGACTCTTCCTGGTCCTGGGTGAGAGCCCTGCGCTTGCGCAGTGGCGATCCTGATGGCGATCTGGAAGTACGCGTCCCTGTCGGAAGCACGAGCTGCGGATCCCAGCAAGAATGGGGGTCGCGCTGGCGCTCGCGCGATGGAGCATTTGGAGGGTCGCGCGTGGGCGCGCTGGCGAGTGGGCGCACTGGCGAGTGGGTGCGAGGGCGCGCTGGCGAGGGGGCGCGTTGGCGCGCAGGTGAATGAGCGCGCAGGTGAATGAGCGCGCGAGGGTAGAGGAGATCGCTGTCGGTCAAGAGAACGATGGTGCGCAGGAGATCGACGGCGCACTGGAGATCGATGGCGCGTGGGCGAGCGATGGCGAGTTGGCGAGCGATGGCGAGTTGGCGAACGCTGGCGCGTTGGCGAACGCTGGCGCGTTGGAGAGCGATGGCGCATTGGCGCATGATGGCACGTTGCCGAACGATGGCGCGCAGTTCGTGCAGGTAACCGACCGCGCGCAGGTGATTTAGCGCGTGTGTGCGTCGGAGACCTGTGACGATCCGAGTCATGGGCGCACTGGAGCGTTGGCGAGCGCTTGCGCACAGGCGAAGGATCGCGCGGGCGCACAGGAGATCGTTGGCGTGCAGGAGGGTGTCGATGCGCAGTCAGCTGGGGCGCAGGATCAGATGGCGAGGAAGTGTGCAAGGGCGAACGCTCGCGGTCGGGCTCAGAAGAAGACTCATGGGCGTGCGAGCGCACAGGAACTCTTAAAGTCCGCACCGGAATGCCCACGCACGCGCTGTTGCGCAGGCGAAGATGGGCGCACAGGTGCGCGAGGGCGAGGCGAAGGAGTAAGGTCCTTGCCTGCGTCCAGATCCGAAGATCTAGGGCGCGTGGGTGTGCGTTGGCGTGCATCAGGAACAAGGTGTGCAGGTGAGCGCTGACGAGCAGGAGATCGTGGGCGCTCAGGAGACCGATGGCGCGCATGGCGCGCAGCTGAAACAGAAGGGCGCTGACGGCTAGCAGGCGAGCGCTGGCGAGCAGGCGAGCAGGAGAGCGTTGACGAGCAGGAGAGTGCTGGCAAGGCAAGTCTGAAGGCTGCAGCTCTGGAGAGCGCATGTGCGCTACTGCGCGCGAACGCGCAGTTGAGCGCTCAGAGGAACCCTGATGCGCAAGGGATTTATCCACACCGTGGGAAACGTCCCTTTGCCCCGAAGGGACCGGTGCCCGTCGGATGACGGGATGAGAAGGCGCCTGCTGCGCATCTGCATCCAGGGGCGATGGCAGGCCGGAAGGAGAGGTTCAAGGACGTGGCTGCGACGGTCCGCTTCCGACGAGAAGAATCCTCTGCAGGGGAAGGCCCGAAGAGGCGCCTCTTAACTCCCTTGTAGGGAGAAGGAAGGCCCCTACGGCGAAGAGGAGGACGAGCCTTACGGCGAAGGCGACCTCGAGGAAGGGCATCCACATCGTCGATCCTCCGAAGAGGAGTCTCTGTCAGTGCGCTCCCCCGAGGAGGAGACGCACCCGCAGGAGAGACCGTGGGACTCAACTTTCCCCTCGAAGGATGTTCAGAGGGGGAGGCTGAGCCTTCAGCAACGTCCGCAACAGCAGCAGCAGAAGAGGTTTGACCAGACCCGTCGGAAGCCTCTGTCACAACAACGTCGACAATAGACAGAGGGTCTACTTCTGCTATTACTGTACCGGCGATTGCTTGACAGCTGCCCCCAACTGGATCAGGTCAAACAGGGCTTCCTTAGAGGGCAAGCCCTTAAGCCCCAAGGAAGCCCAAAGCTGAAAGTGATCATCATTAGACACAGCATGGTCATCATCGTAATGAGAATCAATATCCTCCCCCGGAGGAGGAGGGGGAGCTGCCTCGCTATGGGAGGCAACGCCCTTTCCCACACCCCGAGGTCGGGAAACAGAACAATGACTTACGCTACCACTCGACGGCCTCTCACGAGAGACCGACCGAGTGGGAGCCTCGGAGGAGGTTCGGGCGGCGGAAGAAGAGTCCTTGGAGCCTTCCTTCTTCAAGGCAGCCCTTAAGGGAGAAAGGTCTCTCTTGGACTTCTTCTTACGCCGCCGGGCAAACCTCTCCCACTGGGAGGTAGACCACTCCCTGCACTCACTACAAGTTAAGTCTCTATCACACCGTTGACCTCGACACTGCGGGCAAAGGGTGTGAGGATCAGTCTCGACCGCCGACATGAAAGTTCCACAGGGGCGGCCGGGGAGTCCAGGGCACTTGCGCATAATTGCGATGAAGGTAGAGGCCAACTTCCAAACACACAAAGCTGAAGAAAAAGAAAAAACAGATTAAGGCTGTCAAAAGCGAGGACGCAAGACAGACACGTCTGCTCATCGTCCGAGCCAAAAGTGAAGTGAGACAATTCACCGGTGTGTGGGGGGGAGGGGTAGCAAGCTACCCCTTCCCCTACCCCCTTGCTAACTAGCGCAGGGGTAGTTAACTCTCGTTAAAAATCTAATGGCTCGTCATTTTCAGCTACGCCGAAAGTAAACCCATGTAAATAGCATGGTTTGTATTTCGGTTGCAGAACAAAAATATATATATGTACATAATATATACATATATATAATAACGGAAATTTTTGTCAAAGAGTTGGGACAGCAACACGAAAAAAAGTTTATAAAATTAGGAGAAGGTCGAAGTAATATTAAGAGGAAGAAAAAGATGAGAGAAATTTAGATTCTAACTGAGGGAGCAATTTCCCCAAGTTCGAGAGCCCTCTTGCCCGTCACCAAGCTTCAGCATGGGAATGATACGCTGTGCTGAAGCTCAATGACTTCTTCAAGGCATTCTCTCATTAAGAGGGTCTCCCTGGGTAAGCATAAGTCCCTACTCGTCCTAGAGCGGATGATGTCGAATTGAGGTGGCGTTACGCCTCTCATGGCCATATAAGAGTCAGAGGCTCCAGGACCTTCAGCACACAATCGGAGTGGAGGTGATCTGCGTACCTTGTCTGCCATTGACCTCCTTCTAGGGTCTTGACTTCCAATGGACAAACTTGACCAGGGTTCCAAGGGAATACTCGAGTTTGCCTTGACTGGGACAGTCGGAGGTTGTGGCGGTGGAGGAGCCACATTCAGAGACTTAAGCAGGGTGGTAATGAAAGTACTCACCCATGGGGGAAGTTCTGGTCTTCTATGTAAGCCCTGGACTTCCCTAGGAATTCTAGGAGGAGAATGTCCTTTGGGGGAAACCCTAGAAGGAGCTCCAGTCGATGGAGGTGATAACCTTCGAGTTAGAGTAACACGTTCCTTCGGACGAGAAGAAAGGTCCGGACTAATTAGCATGTTAGCAAACTTATTAGGCGGTTCGTTGAAACCCTCTGAAAAGTGTGTCAGTCTTCCGCTGGAGGTGGAAGAAGCTGTGGGTCGAGGAGTTGTTGGTGCCACACTTGCTTGTGGTTCCAACACATCTGCTCGTGAACTGCTCACGGAAATCGTTGATATGCTCGCGAAATCACAAGATTTCCATGCAAAATTGCAAGTTTCACGCGTCAACAGACGCAATTCATGAGCAGAAGTGCTCACAACAGGAGCACTAGGAGCCACATAGGAAGAGGAAAGTCTAACACCTTCCTGCTGCCTCAGAGAAGCACCAATGTCTGACGAAGTCACTAGAGAAGGCCTCTGAGTAGTCACAGCGGGGCGCGTTTCCAAGCATCGCCTATGCTAATACTCCCCAGGCAATGAAAGGCACTGGGGGTTTAGCTGGATGCCTCTCTGAGGAGTGGTCAATCTTATGATCAGGTTCAGTCAGAGGTCATTTGGAAGAAGGTTTGGTTGAGGGGCTACGCGCTGAGGGACTGAGTGAGTGCCTACCCCTACCTCTAGACGAGGAACGTCTAGACCTTGATCGCGAACGCACGGTTCATGATCGTGAACAAGATGTTTGTGAACAGGAGCGCCTAGCTTTCGTTCGAGAACGCCGTGATCGTCGCGAATACCTATCTTGCGAACGAGAAAGTTGTTCTCGTGAACGGTACCCTCGTGAGCGTGAATGCCACCCTCGTGAACGGTAGCGTTGTCCTATCAAACACGAGCAACGTTCTCGTGATTTAGATCGCAGAGATCTAGAACGCTAGCGTCTGGACCTAGGTCTAAACTGAGCTCATGATCGCGCGGAACCACATCTCGAGACTTCTACTAGTGAAGAGAAACACCTCCAAGGAGAGCGTTAAGACGTGCGGTCTCGTGAGCACGAAGCTCTAGAGCATGAACAATGTCGTTAACTATCTGTGCCGTTACAGACGGCAAGGATATTATTTTATGACGGCATATGTTTTATTTCTTTGAGACTGCCTTCTAAAAGGGAGTTGCTCTATTATCTGTTGATGAGTACAAAACTCAGATCGACATAAAGACCTTACTTCTACAACTTGCGAGGTATCTTTATGTTAGTCAATTACGGAGTTCCCTATTGCGAAAGGTTCTCCTTAGCTAGACTTCAGAGTTAACCATTACACTTGGTTAATTACTTCCATCACTTTATTCAGATCCTTTAAGAACGTGGATTGGAATGTGCATCCGTTTTCTTAACAGTGGGATTCTATTAGGATTCCCCTTGCCAGATTATGGTTTAAAGAATAGCCTTCTATTTTTACCTTTGGTTTCTCCAATTGTCGTTGCGTCGATATGTTTTGCATGGTAGGTGACATCATTACCTTACTATTAGCCCTTTCTCTGGAGAGAGAGTAGGCTATTGATTTTGATGAGCATCCTTGTTCCCTCTTTTAACTGAACAATATACAAATGATAAAAGGGGACAATTCTAGTTGGCTTTAGGTTCCAATTTAACGTCATTGAAGAGGTCTGGATATTGTGATCCTTTTTCTCTTTCTGATCACCAATTGCAAATGCACACATTTTGGGAATTAATTCCCTAATTTTGACTGATTTATTTGAATGCTATTAACCCGTTCTTTTCAGCGTGGTGATTCAAAGAGATAAAGGTACTCATGGTTGTTTTCTCCTCTTTACAAGCGGAGTCTTCGAAGGAGATGCACTGTCGAGTTCAGATCTGTGCCAGGACTGTGAGGTATCCCTGTGGTCATGATACCTGCAGGACACATGCTAAATGCCGGAGAATGAAGGGTCCAATCTCCTATTGGGGTCCTCAGGATTGCGGTGTGTGTAAGGACTTACAGTACTTCATTCTGGATGGATATCGGAGGATGTCTCTGATGACGACCAAGTGTTTTTCCAGAGATCTCTTTGTTCGTGGGTCAGGGGCTTCAAAAAGAATGCTGAACCAAAGGCTCCTTATCTTCCTACTGTAGGGTGGAAGGATATTCTTTTTCCTAAGGTGGCCCCAGACTCGGTATTGGGTTACACCCCACCTAGACCCATACCTACCGTCCAGATTCACGTAGATGAAACTAAGTTCTTTGAGCCTTGACTTGGACAATATATCCTCGGTTTCTTCTTTATTTCCGGGTAGAGAATCGGCTCTCCTGTTGGAGGTAGATTCGGATGAACCCCTCCCTTATATGGATGATTCTTACCTGCCCGAATTGGACGGGGTTAGTGTGACTTCGGTGAGAGACTCAGTGTGTTTCGTTGTTTCAACTGCTGTCACTACGGCGGCTTCTCTATCAACAATTACGACTATGTCTTCCGTTTCAGGTACACCTACTGTTTCTGTCCCCACTCCATCCCTGGTCGAACTGGGGAACCAACACTTCCTAAATTTCCAACTAACTTGGAGGACAGGTCCCTGTTAGCAAACATGAAGGCTTTTATGGAAGGGACCCAAGAATATCAAAGAAGGATGTTTAAAGCCTTACGGGAGGAGATTCAGGCTTTGAAACCTAAAGAGGATCCTTCTAAGGCTAAGGTTTTACCTTCTCAACTTCCCTCTTGCCCGCAACAAAACCAATGGAGGTACGCGATTCATGCTGTGCTTTCAGACGGTATTCTTCATATCGGAGAGGGGATAGGCTCTAGACCGGTTGCTGATCTGGAGTTTTATCCAGATATAGAGGCCTACCCCTTTTGTTATGTTAGGTTAGCTGAAGGTGTTCCATTAAGAGACGACACTATCCCTAAAGAAACGATCCTTCTTGATCACACCAGAGTGCAGCACCTGGCAGTGAAGGAAATGAAGACAGCAGGGTGCATTAACAAACAATTAGGTGCCTTTGGTAAAAGGTTGGCAACTTTAATATCCCCCAACACAATGGTTTTTCCCTTTGCTTCCAAAGCCTTTTTAGCAGTAGAAAAGGCCGTCCGGGAAGGTAAATCTTTTCCGGTCTAGGAAGAATGAAAACCTGTGTCACTTGTTCTTCCCCATGACGCTGAACATTAGTTGGATACCCAGTTTACATTTGCTGAAAGGAAATTAGATAAGGATATAGTCAGCCGGCAGTTTAACGAAAGACTGCCGAGGATTCCTGAACACTTATTTAAGGCGGAATTGGAGGCTAGGGAGACTATCAGCTTCGATGTCTTTTCAATGCTTAGTAGAAATGATGATTGGTAATTTCATTGATGCTCCTGTCTTTTCTATATTGGCCAAGATACACTTGGCTACTTTTATGAAGGATCTTTTTTACTTTTTCAGGCTCGAAGAGTCTGCAGGAAGCATGTTTTAGCATTTGCAACCATTCGTCATGAACCGAAGCGTCTTATAGATGCCTGTATTTGGGGGTAAAGATCTTTCTCCACAGAAATTAGTAAAGGAGATCTTGGATAAAGTGGCAGCAGAAAATGAGAGTATTTTCCAGAGGTGGGGAATATCTCTGAAGAGAAAATTTATTCCTGAGGTCGATCCTCTACCTCAACCAACATACCTTAGAAGGCCCTTCACCTCTTCTTCAGTTAGTGCTTCGCAGAATATTTTTACTGTCCCTCATCCGGTGACTTCACAGTCTCCAGCATTCAATCCTGGTTTTGAACAAGGGTCCTCGTCCTTTCGTTCCCCCAAGACTGAAAGAGGGGATGGAGGTCGGTCTGACAGGGGATGGAGGCCGAGGAGTCAGGGTCCCCGAAGTAACAAGGGAACTAGGGGCACACATCTTCAACCAAAACAATAACGATACTCCAGTAGGGGGAAGGCTGAAATTGTTCAAGGACAGGTGGGTGTTCAATCCTTGGGCACAGAGCATGATTTCCAGCGGTCTAGGCTGGAAATGGAAGAGACAACCCCCAAGGATCAGGAGATTTTTCCAGAAATCAATACCACATCTGGAACAATATGTGCAGGACCTATTAAAGAAGAGTGTTATTCATTGCACGAAATCTATGAAGTTTCAAGGTCGTCTACTCTGAGTGCCAAAAAAATATTTGATTATTCCTCGAACTACTCTCGACTTGTCCCATCTGAACCTGTTCGTCTAGTACAACAAGTTACGGATGCTGACTATTTCGCAGATACGGACCTTATTACCCCGGGGGGCTTACACCGTATCTATAGATCTTACCGACGCTTATTGGCATCTTCCGATAGGTCGACGCTTCTCCCCCGACCTTGGTTTCAGACTGTAGAGAAAGGCTTATGTATTCAGAGCCATGACATTCGGGCTCAACATAGCTCCGAAGATTTTCACGAAGATTAAAGACGAAGTCGTTCAACAATTAAGGGAGAGAGACCTTCAAGTAGCAGCATACCTAGACGACTGGCTCGGGTGGGCTCCCTCAGCAAGGGAATGCATGGAAGCAACATATCACGTGGTAAAATTCCTCCAATATCTAGGATTCCAAATAAACTTCAAAAAGTCAAGACTGAACCTGGTTCAGGTGTTCCAGTGGTTAGGGATTCGTTGGAATCTAAAGACTCATACACTCTCCATTCCTTCTGCCAAGAGGAAGGAAATAGCCCAGTCAGTTTAGTCTTTCATCAAGTCGAGAAGGGCCACCAGGCGTTGTCAGGAAAGGGTTCTGGGCTCATTACAATATGTTTCCATAACGAACCCTCTCCTCAAGATCAGACTCAAAGATGCAAGCAGAGTTTGGAAGAAGAGAGCCTCTACAGCTCTCAGTGGTCATCGGAAGACGACCCCGGAGTTGCTACAACGGCAACTTCGTCAGTGGTCAGATGCCAGAAGTCTTTCCTAGACGGTTCCGTTGCACTTTCCTCCTCCTGCAGTGATTCTACATACGGACGCCTCACTGGACGGTTGGGGGGGGTCATACTCCACTCAAGAAAGTGCATGGTCGTTGGTCTCAGAGATTCAAGCAATTCCACATCAATATTCTGGAGGCCATGGCAGTCTTCTTACCCCTAAAAAGGCTACGATTGAAAAACAACATTCACATCAGGCTAGTATTAGACAGCAAAGTAATAGTTCATTGCATCAACAGGCAAGGGTCAAGATCTCCTCAAATAAACCATGTAATGGTCTCCATTTTTTCATTGGCTCAGAGGAAGAGGTGGCATCTGTCAGCCTCTCACCTTCACAGAGTTCGGAATGTGATGGCATGGAAAATAGTTCTCCTCGAAATTGATCTCACCCTGTGTCCAGTGCAGTGTTTAAAGACATATCTTGACAGGACAAAGAATTTTAAAAAGGGTTAATTATTTTGAGGTGAGATGGTTGGATCAGAATTGTCTTTGAAACAAGTAAGAGCAAAATTGGCTTATTTTATTAGAAGAGCAGACCCGGCTAGCATGCCGTTGGGTCATGACCCTAGGAATGTGGCAACATCTCTAAACTTTTTTCAGTATATGTCATTCGAGGGTTTACAAGCTTATACTGGTTGGAAGTCCACCAGGGTGTTCTTCAAGCATTATATGGAGCAACTGGATGTAATTCGTCATTTTGTGGTGGCAGCGGGTAGTGTTATAAAACCTGCTGCAACGACGTAGCCCTCAAGTGCGTCCTTGGGCATTCTTCCAGCTTATTTTCCTTAATAAGTAAACTGTCGGTTTTTGCTTCATGATCTACATTAAACAATTTCAAAATCTTATTTTTCTGGATTCAATTTAGTTTCTTTGAATTTTATATGTGTACCTATATGAGCATACTATTCCAATTTTAGAACCAAGTTTAAAATAGTTCAGTTTCTTTGGTTGGGTATGACGCTGTATTTTGGATTTAGCCATATACGGCTTAATTTTTATCATAAGATCTCCTTCTTAATGGGTTCTAGGATATATCAAATTGTTTCCCCTCATGATTACTTAGATAAAGAATTTTATCGGGGACATATATTGGGGTACATTGGTAGATCATAATGCTTATCACTTAAATTGTATTAAATTTTGCTCAAATATTTTGGTTAATAAAAAAGTTGTATAAGGTTTGATGCTTTTTATTGCTAGACATAATTCCTTTAGTAGCAATAAACTTAGCACACTATGGTGAATTTCTACCAACACTGCACATTAAGAATCTATTTGAAGATGAGTATTTGTTCCTTAATGATTACTCACTACGCTCATGATATTGGTAATATTTATACTTCACACTGTTAAAGGGAGTGTTCTTCACCACAGGGATGGTTGATGGCAGGTCACAGATCTTTCCCCTTCGAACACTATCATATTTACCAAATCAAAATCATTTTGGATTCATTTTTAAGGTAGAAATTTATAATTATGCTTCGTCACATAAGTGGTGAGCACTCATTAATGGGAGGTTTTTCCATGCAAAAGCCTCACATCGAGAATAAATAATTCTCTGGTACACTTTCATCAGGACGACATGGCTCGAGCCCAAAAAAGGGATTTTGACGTAGGAAAAATCTATTTTTGGGTGAGATAGCCATGTCGTCCAGATGGCCATTCCGATACCTCCTATTTCTCCCACCCCTTTGCTCGTTGGAGGCTTCTATTTCACAATAGCTCAGCTGCGACGTGGAATGGTGAAGCAGGATCGTATAGGAGCACCGGAAGGTGATGGGATGTGTAACGGCTCCTTACTTATCCTACCCCTTAGTGGATTAGACTGGGTAAGATCTGTTTGGGGTGCAGATATCTATGGTTATCTTAGGATACGTCCCTGATTATACACGATATCTTCGGATAGTCGTTTCTGGGGGTTGGAACCCTGTGATACCTGATGGTAATTCTCTTGAAATATTAATCGCAGAAATATTATACTGTAGAAAGTTGCCAGAAGGAACTTCCATCAGGACGACATGGCTATCTTTCCCACAAATAAATTTTCCCTACATCAAAATCCCTTTAAAAATTACAGTTTTTTGTATTTATGGAGGAACAAACAGCCATGATAAGGGTGTTACATATGAACAAGTTACGACCAGAGGCAAAAGCAAACTCTTTGACAGGAAAGTGTGGGCTTACTCACTCACAAGCACCACCTGTTGTTAACTATCTCGTTACCAATTCCACTAGCAGTTTGTATTTAAAGGAAAAAAGGTTTGTATACTCAACGGAACCAAAAGGCTATTCTATGATACGAATGTAATTGAGGCTTTCCCTCGCACAACCTGCTTTAATCATGTTATTTTCATTATAAAATAAATTTTTGAACATACTTACCTGGTAGTTATATATATAGCTTACGTCCCTGACGTCACGGCAGAAAAATTCAAAACCCGCGCCAATCGCCGATTGGATAGCCCGGTGTACTACCTGTGCGTTCTAGTGATGTACCTTGGAACCATCCCATGCTTCCTTATATCTTCCATGCCTCTTGTCTCTAGAGGGGAGGAGGGTGGGACTTTAATTATATATAGCTACCAGGTAAGTATGTTAAAAAATTTATTTTATATTGAAAATAACATTTTTTAAACACAAAACTTACCTGGTAGTTATATATATAGCTGATTAACACCTTTGGTGGAGGGTTAGAGACAGCCAATATAATTGGAATTCTGCTTAAAAGTTACAGTGAGCCCTCGCTACTTCGCGGTTCGACCATCGCGGATTCACGACTTCGCGGACTTTTTTCATTAAATACGGCATCCGATTTCATCAGCAAACCACTATTTTTTGGGAAACATCATTTTATTCTAGAAAATTGCTACTCTTTAAATAGTTAATTGCACATTAAGAAAGCGTGTACTTTTGTTTTTAAATTTCGGGTGTGTTTTAAAAATCGAGTATTGTTGATTTCTTTTTGTTTTACTTTTGGCTGTGATCAGATCAGCTGACGTCTAGCTGCCGGTCTCAAGAATATGCGCGTACGAAGTATCGTTTACAGTGAACCCTCGCTACTTCGCGGTTCAACCATCGCGGATTCACCACTTCGCGGGTTTTTTCCATAACCCATATATATATACATATCGCGGATTTTCCGGAAAATTCGAAAATACCGCGAAATCTGAAGACCCCCAAATACGATATTTTGTTACCTGTAATTCCATTAATACTGTAATTAGTAATATCTGCTCTTACTGATTGTTCATTGCATTACATATGATATATAATTCAGCACAGAAAGAAATAAAACACGAAAAGAGAATGTGATCATACGATAATACAGTACTGTATACAGTACGTAGTAAAATTAAATCGAACATGAAACGCAAATCAGATGCAGTCATACCATATTAGAATGGTGTAAGGCTGCTGATGGCTACTATACTACAAATGTAATGGATGTGCATCTTTTCCATGATTCTTTTGTATGTACAGTATACGTACGTAGTACTGCATCCAATAATATTCTTTGTTGCAAAAATCACATTTCGAATAAGCGTACGAGAGAGAGAGAGAGAGAGAGAGAGAGGAGAGAGAGAGAGAGAGAGAGAGAGAGAGAGAGAGAGAGAGAGAGAGAGAGAGACATCCTACAAAAGAATAAAATAGCATAAGTAAAGCTATTACGTGTATTATTATTGTTATTATTATTATTATTGTTGTTGTTGTTAATAAAATTATTATTGTTATTATTATTATCATTATTATTATTATTATTACTGTATTATTATCATACGATAATTCAGTACTGTATACAGTACGTAGTAAAATTAAATCGAACATGAAACGCAAATCAGATGCAGTCATACAATATTAGAATGGTGTAAGGCTGCTGATGGCTACTACTGTACGTACTACAAATGTAATGGATGTGCTTCTTTTCCATGAATCTTTTGTATGTATACGTACGTAGTACAGTACTGCATCCAATAATATTCTTTGTTGCAAAAATCACATTTCGAATAAGCGTACGAGAGAGAGAGAGAGAGAGAGAGAGAGAGAGAGAGAGAGAGAGAGAGAGAGAGAGAGAGAGAGAGAGAGAGACAGAGAGAGAGAAAGAGAGAGACAGACACACACACACACATCCTACAAAAGAATAAAATACTGTAGCATACGTAAAGCTATTATTATTATTATTATTATTATTATTGTTGTTGTTGTTAATAAAATTATGATTGTTATTATTATTATCATTATTATTATTATTATTACAGTACTGTACTGTATTATTATCATTATTTATTATTATTATTAATACGTACGTACGGTATGCGCGGGGTATCTTGTATGAGTTGGTAACCTACGCATCATATACTGTAAGACGGGTTGTGATTGGTTCAAGCGCTGATAGATGACGAATCAGAACTCAAGTTTTGTTATCTAGCCTGTGATTGGTGTTTTGCCATCATCTCCAGCTTCCAGCATCTAGGTTCTCGCGGGCCCGGGTCGTCCACTCTCTGTTCCCGCGTATCGCTGAATAGACGTTCTTAAGTTTGTGAAGTTTAATCTGTGCTGTGTGCGACCTTTTTAAGTTGAACTTTTTGTCAAATCCTACTGTACAATGGCTCCCAAGCGTTCTGCTTCTACTAAGGCTGGTAGTGAGCCTAAACGCCACCGAAGGATGATGACGATTGCTGAGAAAGTTACGCTTCTCGATATGTTAAAAGATGGTAGAAGTTACGCGTCCGCTGCGCGCCATTTTGGGATCAACGAATCTACTGTTCGCTATATCAAGAAGGACGAGGCGAACATTAGAAAGACGGCTGCAATCACCTTTAGCAGATCAGCGAAGCGAGTCGTTACAACGCGTAATAAAACGATCGTACGCATGGAAGGTGCTTTAGCTGTGTGGATTGCCGACTGCCGGAAGAAGAACATAGCCTTGGATACGAACACCATCCGAACAAAGGCTTTGAGCTTGTATGAGAATTTTGCTGCAAAGGAACCTCAAGACGACGACGGCAACCATGCTGAAGAAGATGATGATGCAGATGATCCTCAACCAGGGACATCCACTGATTCCCAGCCTCAGAAACAACGTTTTTCCGCCAGCAAAGGATGGTTCGCGAAGTTTCAGAAACGCTTCGCTCTGAAAAGCGTTTCCCTGCATGGCGAGGCTGCTTCGGCTGACACTGCTGCTGCTGAAACTTACGCGAACCAGACATTCAAGAATATTATCGCCGAAGGTGGATACAAGCCGGAACAAGTCTTTAATATGGATGAGACCGGCTTGTTTTGGAAGAGAATGCCGTCGCGAACTTTCCTGTTCAAAGAGGAAGCCAAAGCCTCTGGCTTTAAAGCATTCAAGGATCGCGTTACCCTCGTGATGTGTGGCAATGCTGCTGGATTTTTGCTAAAGCCGGGGCTTATTTATAAGTAGAAAAATCCTCGCGCTTTGAAAAATAAAAATAAGAATCTCCTTCCCGTGTACTGGATGCATAATCAAAAAGCATGGATTACGAAGATGCTGACCTCCAACTGGTTCCATCAGTGTTTTATCCCGCAAGTCAGCAAATATCTCTTAGAGAAGGGCTTGCCATTCAAGATCCTTCTCCTTATGGATAACGCTGGTGGACACGCAACTGACCTGTCGCATGAGGGCATTCAGGTTGAGTTCCTGCCACCCAACACCACGTCATTAATTCAACCGATGGACCAGGGGGTTATCAGGGCGTTCAAGGCCCTCTACACGAAGAACACCTTGGCGGACCTCGTTGCGTGTGTGGATGCTGCCCAAGATAATGAGGATGAAGATTTTAACTTGAAGGCGTACTGGCGGCAGTACACCATGGCCACGTGCCTGCAGAATATTCAGAAGGCACTTCAAGAGATGAAACCTGCAACTGTGAATGCGAGCTGGAAGAAGTTGTGGCCCCAGATTGTTTACGACGACGAGGGATTTAAACCCGCTGAAATCCAACACTCTGCAATACGCAAATCTGTGCAGTTGGCTGCCATAATTGGAGGTGACGGGTTTGGCGACATGACGACTGAAGACGTCGACGAGTTGTTGGACTGCCATTCCCAGCCCCTAACTGACGCAGACCTCGAAGACCTGACGAAATCGGCAAGCGAAGAAGAGAGTGAAACCCAGGAAGAGACCCAAGAAAATGTCGAAGAAACGGGCTTAACAATAGAACGGCTTGCCAAGGCCTGCAACCATGCGAAGGAGTTGAAAGAAATGTTGCAAGAGTGGGACGAGGATATGGTTCGGTCGATGCAATTCTGCAACAAGGTTGATGACATAATGACTCCCTACAAGATGCTCTTAGATCGAAAAAAGAAGCAGCGGCAACAACTTCCAATCACAATGTTCTTCCAGCCTCGCAAAAAAGAGCCAGTTCCTCCTGCTAGTACGCCTTCGGAAGAAATTGAAGAAGTTTCCCAGGAAGAAGTTGAAGAGGTGTCCCAGGAAAAGACACCTCCGTCTGAAGACGTAAAATACTACCTGGCTGCACAGTAGAACACATCATCAGCTTCATCATCATCATTTCTACTGTGCAGCAAATTCATCGCCATCATCATTCAAGTTTTTCTTGAACTTCTTTCGTGGTGAGTACAGTAACAATCTTTATTTTTTACTTTAATATTCTCACATTCTAAAACTGTATTTGTGCCTGTTTTATAGTTTAGTACTGTACGTACTGTATGCATTAAGTTAAAGGGAAGGTTTTAAAAGTCTACATGTTGTACCCTATCATATTTTTTTTGTTTAAAATTTACATTTACGTACGTAAAACAATCTCTCTCTCTCTCTCTCTCTCTCTCTCTCTCTCTCTCTCTCTCTCTCTCTCTCTCTCTCTCTCTCTCTCTCTCGTAAATTGATTTTTTTTGTTTAAAATTTACATTTACAGTACGTACGTAAAACAATCTCTCTCTCTCTCTCTCTCTCTCTCTCTCTCTCTCTCTCTCTCTCTCTCTCTCTCTCTCTCTCTCATAAATTGTTTTCCTGCTTTGCTACGTACAATATGTACTGTACAGTACTGTATGATTTTATATAGATACGGTAAATTATATTTGTAAGGTAACATATTTTGTAAATGCTTTTACTGTAAATACTGTACTGTATCATTATTTATCACTATCATCATGCGCGTTAAATGCCTTGTTTGTTCTGAGCGTGGTTGTTTACTGAGCGTACAGTACTTTATGACGCCGTCGTTTCAGGCGGCGTCATAAAGAAAAACATTTCATTTGGAAGTCCTAAGAAAAATAAAGTAAAACATTGGTAATAAAAAAATCAACATACTGTATAATCAATATAATCGATGCAAAAACTAACCTATACATATATGTGTACACTAAATGAGTTTGTTTCTTCATTATGATCAGAGATGAACGTAAACAAAACATTGGTTGCCATTTTTTATCGTGCTTTTTAGGTGTTTAGGAAACGCATGATATAAAATCGCCTTTAATATTTGTGCCTGTTTTAGTTTAGGGTGCTGTAGTACATGCATTAAGTGTTCTGTACATTAAAGGGTGGTTTGTTAACAGTACTACGTACAAGGGAAGGTTTTAAAAGTCCGAATATGCATGTTAAATAAATAGGTAAATATGATGTCACTACTTCGCGGAATTTCACCTATCGCGGCTGCGTCTGGAACCTATCTACCGCGATAAACGAGGGTTCACTGTATACCATTTCTTAACTTATTCAAACCATCTATACAGTTGATATTCAATAAGCACCAATGTGTTATAACCTATCATATTTTTTTGTTTATTACATTTAAAACAACTAACACTCTCTCTCTCTCTCTCTCTCTCTCTGTGGGCAACTTTTCACTACCTCTCATTCCTTACCTCTATCTCACTAACAAATGAAATCTTTGTTGCTTCACAAAGTTTCATTTATATTGAAAATCAATCATGATTCAATTTTCCTTACTTTCTCCCATCTCGTACTATGTCACATCGAACGTTATAGCGGTAACTTAATTGTTCGACAACTTTAAAAATTGGCCTAGTACTTGCTTCTTCTCTTACTTTTTTTTTTTTTTTGATGGTTTCCTAATTGAGGGGGGTACAAGTTAACTTATAACTGAAGTTAGGAAAAGTATTTTGGATATGGAATGGAGAATCATCTTTAGTAACAGTTTAGAATTATCGTAAATTATCATTCGGTCATTAGTGGTAGTTTGTTATTGTTGATTAAACGCCAAAAAATAAAGAAAAAAAAATTGTTTTCCTGCTTTGCTACGTATGTAGGATTTTATATAGATACGGTAAATAATATTCGTAATAACATAATTACTAAAAGCTTTTAATATCATTATTTATCACTTTCATCATGCGCGTTTAATGCCTTCATTTGTTTATTACGATCGAGGATGGAGCGTACAGTAAACAAATGGAAGGTTTCCGTTTCAGGCGGTGTCATAAAGAAAAACATTATGTAAATGGCATTCATTTCATTTATTTGGAAGTCCTAAGAAAAATTAAGTAAAACATTGGTAATAACAAAATCAACATACAATCAATACTTGGTAAGATTGCTGTCGATGCAAAAACTAACCTAAACACAGATGTGTAAATGCGTCTGTTTCTTCATTATGATCAGAGATAAACGTAAACAAAACATTGGTTGTCATTTTTTATCGTGCTTTTTGGCGTTTTAGGAAACGCATGATATAAAATCGCCTTTAATATCTATGCCTGTTTTAGTTTAGGGTACTGTAGTACATGCATTAGGTGTTCTGTATATTAAAGGGTAGTTTGTTAACAGTACTACGTAAAGGGAAGGTTTTAAAAGTCTGAATATACATGTTAAATAAATACGTAAATAGGGTGTCCCTACTTCACGGATTTTCAGCTATCGCGGCCGGGTTTGAAACCTATCTACCGCGATAAATGAGGGTTCACTGTAATATAAAAACAAGCTTAAGGGTTCGTACTTGATAAGGAAGCTGACTTCAATGATACTCTGCCATTATGTCCGCTTTCCTTATGAGATCCAGCAATCCTCTCAGGGGGCTGAAGTTCTCTAAGAACTGTCATCTGGTGACCACACCTCTTATGTGACAGAGCCTCCTCTAATACCCAGTTCTGGGCACTCTCAAGGAACAAAATTGACCACCTGACCAATCAATGATTGCGGAAGACTGTCACAATCTCCACAAGACAACCACAAAAAGCAAATTAAAAGTTCCAAGAGAAGAAAAGGTATATTAGGATTATGGGAATGTAATGGTGGATCCTTCCTTCACTAATGTACTCGCTGCTACGAACTGTCCCAGAGTGTAACAATCCTCATAAAGAGTCTGGAAACTTTTCAAATAATGTGAAGCGAACACAGATTTGCTCCTCTAAAAGGTTGTGTCCATGATGCATTGCAACGAACGATTTTGTTTGAAGGCCACTGAGGTTGCTACAGCTCTCACTTCGCGAGTCTTGACCTTTAACAGTCTAAAGTCTGTCTCACTGCAATGTGTATGAGCTTCTCTAATTAAAAGTCTGATGAAGAATGACAAGGCATTCTTAGACATCTGCAAGGAAGGTTTCTTGACCGAGCACCACAGAGCTTCCGACTTGCCTCTCAACTCCTTCGTTCTGTCCAAGTAGAACTTCAGGGCTCTTACTGGACATAGAACTCTCTCTAACTCATCGCCAACCACATCCGATAGATTCGGAATCTCAAAAGCCTTAGGCCAAGGTTGAGAAGGGCGCTCCTTCTTGGAAAGAAAACCCAACTGTAATGAGCAGATAGCTTTGTTATCCATAAAACCCACGTTTTTACTGAACGCGTGGATTTCACTAACCCTCTTGGCTGTTGCCAGACTAACCTAGAAAAGGGTTTTCATCGTGAGGTCCTTCAGAGATGTAGAGTGCAAGGGCTTAAACCTGTCACTCATCAGGAACTTCAGGACAATATCCAGATTCCAAGCTGGTGAATCCTGGTGACGTTGCTTCGAAGTCTCAAAAGATTTAAGAAGCTCCTGAATGTCTTCATTATTAGAAAGATCCAAATCTCTGTGCCTGAATACAGTTGCCAACATGCTCCTATATCCCTTGATAGTTGATGAAGAAAAATTGCGCTTCCTTTGCAGGAATGAAAGGAAGTCAGCAATCTGAGTTACAGAGGTACTGGAAGAAAAAACAGAGTTGACTCTGCACCATTCTCTAAAAACCTCCCACTTGGATTGATAGACTCTGATGGTCGAAGCTCTTCTTGCTCTTGCAATAGCTCTAGCTGCCTCCTTCGAAAAACCTCTAGCTCTTGTGAGTTTTTCGATAGTCTGAAGGCAGTTAGCTTAAGATTTTGGAGACTTTGATGGTGCCTTTCCAAGTGGGGCTGTTTGAGTAATTCTACTCTTAATGGAAGGCTTCTGGGAGTGTCCACCATCCATTCCAGTACCTCTGTGAACCATTCCCTTGAGGGCCAAAAGGGGGCTACTAGGGTCATTCTGGTCGCTTCGCTTGACACAAAACTTTTTTAACACCTTGTAAAGGATCTTGAAAGGCGGAAAAACGTACACATCTAGATTGGACCAATCTAGCAGGAACGCGTCCGTGTGTACTGCTTCGGGATCTGGCACTGGGGAGCAATACATCTCTAGCCTCAGAGAGGCTCTGATACCTCTTAAGTGGAGAATCCTTGCTACATTGAGCATAAGTTTCGTAAAAATTTGAGGGGCAGTGTTGAGGCCGAAACACAGGGCTCGAAATTGAAATACTTCTCCCTTGAATACGAACCTCAGATAATGCTTGAATCTCGGATGAATAGGGATTTGGAAATAAGCATCCTGGAGGTCTAGTGAGACCATCCAGTTGCCCTTTCTTACTGCAGTAAGAACTGACTTCGAAGTCTCCATCGAGAACTTTGTCTTTTGGACAAATGTGTTTAGAACACTTACGTCCAGAACAGGACGCCATCCCCCCCCGAGTTCTTGGGAACCAGGAATAGGCGGTTGTAAAACCCTGGTGACTGCAAGTCCTGCACCCTCTCTATAGCCCTCTTCTCCAACAAGAGAGACACTTGACGTTGTAATGCTTGTCTCTTCGACTCCTCTCTGTACCTGGGAGAGAGATCCACTGGGGTTAAAATCAAAAGGAGGTTTCCCTATCAAGGGGATCTTGTAACCCTCCTTTAGAAGTTGAACCGACCAAAGGTCTGCACCCCTCATCTCCCACGCCTACCAGTAGGTGTGTAGTCTGGCTCCTACTGCCTGAAGGCAAAAGCAGTCAGACTCTGCTTCGCCCTGACCTAAATCCTCTCCTCTTATTTCCCCTTCCATCGGGTCTAGAGCTACCCCTGCTGGAAGTCCTTGCTCGAAAGGGCTGGGAAAACTTAGGAAAAGGTGTATCAAACTTAGGAAAAGGTGTATCATCTTTAGGCTTGCAGCTAGAAAAGCAAGATGGTAAGACCTTTCTTGCCGTCTACGATACTAGATCTTGGGTGGCCTTCTGTGTCAATGCAGAAGAAATCTCTCTAATAAGATCCTGCGGAAAGAGAGAGGAAGACAGCGGAGCATACAGTAATTCCAACTTCTGGAAGGGAGTAACCCCCGATGACAGAAATGAACACATCTGGGCTCTCTTCTCAAGAATGCCTGCTGAAAACATCGCTGCCAACTCATTCGAACCATCCCGTAATACCTTATCCATGCAGGACATGACATGGATCAAACTAGAAGAGTTGCCTTCTTTAAGCGTCCAATCGAGGAAATTAAAAACCTCCAAGGACCTAAAGACATCTTTGAGCAGATGGTCTAGCTCTGAAGTAGACCAGAGAACCTTGGTCTTCCTCATGGCTGATCTACGAGGAGCGTCTACTAGGCTTGAGAAATCTCCCTGGGCAGAGGCAGGAACTCCCAAGCCGAGAACTTCTCCCGTATCGTACCATATACTGGATCTAGATGCTAATCTAGTAGGGGGAAACGTGAAGGCCGTTTTCCCTTGGTCCTTTTTGGACTCCATCCAGTCTCCCATTAACTTAAGAGTTCTTTTCGACGAACGAGACAGAACCATTCTCGTAAACAGCGATTTCTTTGTCGGTTTCCCAAGCGTGAATTCAGATGGAGGCGAACGTGGAGCAATGGGAACAAAAGACTCTGGGAACTCATCGTTCAAGATCTTCATGAGTTTCTTTAAGGGTACTGATGGATGAAGAGATTTAGAGTCCTCTCCTTCAGATAACTCCTCAAAAAGATCGACAGGAGAAAGGGGAACATCAACTTCTTCCTCTGATAAAGTTTCTTGACGCTCTGAGAAACGCTCGCGGTCCACGCGATCAGAGATAAAGTTCTAAATCTGGCTCAACGTCCTGTCTGGATGTTTGCCGCTCGACGTCGCGTCCTGGAGGACGCTCGACCTCTCGTCTTGCTGGACGTTCGACGTCCTGGATCGTAGGATGCTCAACATCACGACTAGTAGGAGGCTCAACAAAGCGCTTAGCTGGACAAACTAGAACACATCCCGAAGAACGTTCAACGCTAGCTAACGCAGGACGCTCAACACCTTGCTCTGGAGGACGCTCGACATCGCGTCTTACTGGCCTTTCGAAAGCACTTCCTGTAGGACGTTTATCAACACTCCTAATAGGATGTTCGGCGCCTTGCTTTGAAGGCCACTCGACTTCCTGGAAGGCAGGACGTTCAACGCCACGAGTAGTAGGGCGTTTAATGTCACGATCATCAGGACGCTGTGCGCTACGCGCCGCTGAACGCTTAACGTGCCTAGACACTTGCCGCTCGTCTACAAAGGTCTCACGACTCACCGCCTTGCGCCGCTTGGCGTCCAGAGCGGAAGCTTCCAGAGCCTGGTAGCTTTGCATAAAGGACGACAGTCTTTACTGCATCTCTTGCAGCATGTTAATATTTGGGTCAACATGAGAAACAGGCGGCGAAACATCAATCTCAGGCTCGCTCTCTATGCCGCTCAAAGAACGCTTAGAACGTCCAGAGGGCGATAACCAATCTGATGGTAGAGGAGGAGCATGAACCAAGGTTAAGCCCAGTTCTGACAGCTGCCCAACAACTGGACGATTCTTTACAGAATCTAACGTCCTAGCAGGACGCTTAGCTGGCGAGCTCTCTTCGGTGGAAGGAAATCACTCTGGGCTGCTCCAATGGCTACAACCCGGACGTTGTGAAGTCCTGGAAGTACATTAGTTGCCATTATCTAACTTCCTCTTAAGAGGTCTGGATGCTTGACGCCAACCTCTTTTAAGAACTGCGTCATCCGAGGATGAATAAAAGCCTTAACCTCACCTTACCCATGGTGAGGGCGAATGTCCTGGGAAACGTCAACAGGAACGCTTGAGGGGACCTCTGCTTGGGAGCTATAGCCTCTCATTTCCTTTCGTCTTTTGACATTCCTTCTCCCAGGGGTTGGGGAGCTTGGAAGAGGTCTAGGACTAGGAGAACGACAAGCCCGAGCAGGCGCACCCTCACAGCACTAAAAACATTCACTTCACTTCTCGCACTTTCACCTTTAAGCTGCTTAACGTCGGACATTAATTGCATCCTATCAGCAGCGATAGATTCAACCTTCGCGCCCAACGCCTGAATAGCCAACATCATGTCTTTAAGTGAAGGCTCATTAGCGGTAATTGTAGTGGGATCAGGAACTACCACTACAGGGGAAGGAATAGGTTCTGTGACATGGGAAGAGGAAAAATCTCTAGAAGAGTGAGAAGAGCTACGCCTCAACTTATCCCTTTCTAATTTTCACGTATAGCGATCAAATTCTAGCCACTCATGTTCAGATAATAGAAGGCATTCGTCACATCTATCATCTAACACACATACCTTACCTCTACATTTAACGCAGAGCGAATGTGGATCAATGGAGGCCTTTGCTAAACGAGTCTTACACCCACTCACACACACTCTAAAAGTTAAAGGGGGGGTGGCCATTTTGAAAAATTGAAAGAGAGATAAAAAACAAGCAAGGGTCAAAATATCAATATCCAAACATAAACTAAGAGTATCCAATAGAAAATCCAATCAAGCGAGAGTCATAAACAAAATTATTGTACCTCACCAAAGGGACAGCAATAATATCAGAAAAAAGAGAGGAGAATATCCAATGTATGTTGCCGACAGTGCCGGCATGGAAGATATGAGGAAGCATGGGATGGTTCCAAGGTACCTTGCTAGGGCGCACAGGTAGTACACCTGGCTATCCAATCGGCGATTGGCACGAGTTTTGAATTTTTCTCCCGTGACATCAGGGACGTAAGCTATATATATAACTACCAGGTAAGTTTTGTATTTAAAAAACTACCTTACTAACAAGTTAATTGCCATTCCAGCTCCACTAAAGACATATCCCTATTTTAAAGGTCAAAAGGTTGGCACAGTATGTGCATATGTTATTAATTCTACCTCAGTAATTTAAGGCCAAAACCTTTTGCTTAATCACATTACATATCTTCTTTTTATATTTTCCCATATATTTTTGTTCGTTATATACTTTTTCACAAAACTGTAGTGATAAATAAAACCCCGAGTCATACTTATGAAATATTAATGTATGGGATCGTATTATCAAGTCTCATTTATCTTTCCTAGCAAGTATACCAGCTAAAGGAAATAGAACTAATGCTTTGAGCTGAGCCCCACAAGGTATCACATACCTGCAAGGATGAGGTAGACACTTTTTCTCCATTGTTGTCAATCTTACTAAGTGTTTGTAACAATAGCTGATTCTCTTCATCAGAAAAATATAGTTTTTTCTCGTGTTTACTTCCCTCAGCACCCATATCAGTAAACCTGAAATAAAATAAAAAGAATTAAAAGCAAAACAGTATATATTTTTCCTAACTATACAAACTCAAGTCCTTTAATAGGTGTATGACTTTAACGAAGCTAGAATGACCGTTAAACTTTTACAACGAAGTTATAACTATCACTGGGTGGCTGAAAATTATTAAAAGAATATTTTCCAGTCCAATGAGTCAAGCTTGATTCTTATGGAGCTGACCCAATTAAATTTAGAAAGGAAGAATACATATATATATATATATATATATATATATATATATATATATATATATATATATATATATATATATATATATATATTATATATATATATATATATATATATATATATATATATATATATGTATATATATATATATGTATATATATATATATATATATATATATATATATATATATATATATATATATATATATATATATATATATAATATATAATATATATATATATATATATATATATATATATATATATATATATATATATATATATATACATATATATATATACCTAAATATATATATATATATATATATATGTGTGTGTGTGTGTGTGTGTGTGTGTGTGTGTATATATATATATATATATCAACGTAATAGATAAAAATGGAATATAATAAATGAGAAAAAATAAATTGAAATAAAAATATGCAATAAATAAAAATCTAAATCTTGTCTATAAAACCTATGCCGGTTAAAAACATTAAATCTTCAAAACAGATAAACTAAGAATCCGATAAAATGTCTGACATACATTTCTTACCAATATATATATATATATATATATATATATATATATATATATATATATATATATATATATATATATATATATAGGCCTATATATATATATATCTTTGTCTTCTTAAAGCTTTACAGTTGCAAAAAAAATAAATAAATAAAAAAAGAGGTTGTATTGTTAAAATAATCACTTTCAGTATACTTTGGAACTGCTTCATGAGGTGTACATGTTAAAACCCCAGGCATCAATATCATATGCTCGATACTTAATCTTGCTAAAAGTACTCCCCTCATTTTATCTTTCTGTTTTGATGATTACCATGGAGAAAAGATTTGGTTTATTTGCTTTAATGTACTATTTTCAGATGCATTATTCCACATCGAATGACTTCTTCTTAATATGAAATAATTGAAATGCTTTATGATGGATATGAATTCCTTAGTGGGTACCTGAATTTCAGGTTATAGATCTAGCGTATTTCTCATTTAGTAGTATCTATTTTGTCACCACCAACAACTCCAACGTGAGGCGGAATCCTACATTTTTCAATATTTCCCCCTTGGGAGTAGAATTTGTTATGGATCTCTTTAATGTGCAAAACCAGTTGATTCTTATGCAAATAACCTTTGAGGGCTTCTATGGCCATTCAAACTAATATTAACTGAATTTTTGGTGTAAATCAATTATTATCATTATTAAATGGAGAAAATTTACCAGCCCCAAGCATCAAGCTTGAAATTTGGGAATAAAAAACTTTTATACTAAAGTTATAAACATAAGGTTTAGAAAAATGGTATTTTTATTATAAAATAAATTTTTAAATATACTTACCTGGTAGTTACATATATATAGCTTAAATCCCGCGTTTCGACGCGGCACGACATAAATTCAATTTTGCGGCAATCGCCGCCATGACAGTAGGTGGTCATACATGAGCGCCATCTCTCATAGGTTACCAGAACCATCCCCACCATTCTTCAGAAATTCCATGCCTCTTGTTTTCAGAGGGGAGGAGGGAGGGCCCTTTTATATATGTAACTACCAGGTAAGTATATTTAAAAATGTATTTTATAATAAAAATACCATTTTTAAATATGTAACTTCCCTGGTAGTTACATATATATAGCTGATTGACACCATTGGTGGTGGGTCGAAAACCTCATCCCATTGGTAATTCGTATAATTATTAATAGCTACAATTAGTAGGTACTAACAATCTGGTTCTTACCTGATAAGGAAGCTGGCTTCATAGTTATTCTGCCTCATTTGCCTGCATTCCTTAAGAGACTCAGCGATCCACTCAGGGGGCTGTAAAAGTCTCTGTGGGGCTGCCACAAGGTCCTTGACCTTAGCGTGGCTAGACCTCCACCCTTGCTACCCTGGCATAGCCATGGATAATGATTCTGACCACCTACTCCAAAGTTAAAAACACACACCATAAAAAACAAACTTGACTTGCATCCCAGACTGTGGAAGGCTGTAACAACCTTCACAGACAGTCTGTGAACACAAGTACAAGAAAAAAGGCAAGGGTATATAATAAAAAAAAGTTATAAGGAAGAGGCAGTAGACCCTTCTCCAACTACGACGCTGGAGGTAACATAAGGACCCAGGGAACAACAATCTTCATATTGTGTCTGGACATCCTTGAGATAACAGTCTGTGAAGATTGATTTACTTTGCCAGAAAGTAGCCTCCAAAATTGACTTCATTGACCTATTGTGCTTGTAAGCCATAGAAGTTGCTAGAGCTCTAACCTCATGTGGTTTTACCTTAAGAATAGGGAAACTTCTTACTTCACAATTCTGGTGAGCTTCCCTTATCAAATCCTTAATGAAAAAAGCCAGGGTATTCTTTGATAAAGGCAAAGAGGGCTTTATGGGCTTTATAACTGAGCACCAGAGGTTGTCTGCTTGTCCTCTCAGGTGTTTGGATGCGTGCAGATAAAAATCTTTGAGCTCTCACTGGACAAAGGCCTCTCTCCTTTTCCCGTCCAATTTAAGTGAGATAGCTCTGGGATGATAAAAGATCTTGGCCAAGGTTGATAAGGATTCTCGTTTTTGGCGAGAAAGCCTACCTGAAGGGAGCAAACTGCATTGTCTCCATTAAAGTCCACCTTCTTGCTGATGGCTTGTAACTCTCCTATTCTTTTGGCTGTAGCCAATACAATTAGGAAAAGAGTCTTCTTGGTAAGATCCTTCCAAGACGCTTTGTCCAAGGGATCAAACCTACTTGAGGTTAAAAAGGCCAGGACTACATCCAGGTTCCAAGAGGGGGTTGGATTGTCCTTCCTCTTAGTCGTCTCAAAAGATCTAATGAGATCTGAAAAATCCTTGTTGCCTGACACTTCAATGTGTCGGTGACGAAAGATGGAGGCTAGCATGCTGGGTTAACCCTTGATGGTAGGCACCGCCAGCTTCTCTTTTGTACGCAGATACAACAGAAAATCTGCTATATTGGCTATAGAGGTACAGTACTGAGTACTGATAGAGGAAAGTTTGTTACTCCTGCACCATACTCTAGATATGTCCCACTTGGATTGGTAAACCCTAATAGTGGTAATTTTCTGGGGGTATCTACCAGCCATTCCATCATCTCCGCAACCCAAGGTCTCATGGGCCAAAATGGAGCTATCTGGGTTATGCGGACGTGGGGCGATTCCCTGAATTTTTTCAGGACTGTCCAGGATCTTGAATGGAGGAAAAGTGTACACATTTAGACCCTCCCAGTTCAGAAGAAAAGCGTCCACTGCGGCTGCTTCCTGGTCTAGTACTGGAGAGCAAAATACCAGCAACCTCTTTTCACTTGTGTGGCGAAGAGATCTATCGAGGGTTGACCCCACAACATCCAAGGGCTGGTGCACACCTCGTGATGCAGGGTCCACTTTGTAGTTAGAACTTGCCTTCTTCTGTTGAGCAGATCCGCCCTGACGTTTTTCTCCCCTTCTATGAAGCAAGTAATCAGGGTTATGTCCCTCGCTTTCACCCAGAGAAGTAGATCTTTCGCAGCCTCGTAAAGTGAGGCCGAATGAGTGCCTCCCTGCTTTTTTATGTAAGCCAACGCAATGGTGTTGTCTGCGTTGATCTGAATCAATCTTCCTCGGACTTCCTTCTGAAAGTGAATGAGGGCTAGGTGAATGGCCACTAGCTCTTTGATATTTATGTGCCATTTCCTCTGAGACTCTACCCACAGACCCCTGTTCGAGAATCGTATGCGTCAAACCAGGGACGAAATCGACCTCTTTAGTTCAGACAGATCAGACACTTGATGCGCGCCGTGTGCGCGAACTGAACCGTGTACTGATCGCTGCGAGAGATTGTCAACCGTAGTCGCGTGACCAGCAGGGAAAGTCCTTGCGACATTTCCAGCGTGCCTTGTGTGCGATCTGAACCGATTCTCATCCCCAGATAAATGATATTCTGTGAGGGTGTTAGTTGAGATTTGGCCAGGTTTACCATCAGGCCTAACTGTTGCGTTAAGGACATTATCATTAGAAGAGCCTCCAGACACTTTACTTGTGATTCTGCTCTGAGTAGCCAGTCGTCCAGGTACAAAGAAAATCCTTACTCCCTTTATAAGCCAGCGAGCCACATTGGACATCACCCGGATAAAAACGTAGGGAGCCGTGCTCAGTCCAAAACACACTCCCTTTAGGAGAAGCCAGCGAGCCACGTTGGACATCACCCGGACAAAAACGTAGGGAGCCGTGCTTAGTCCAAAACAGAGTGCTTTGAACTGATAAATGGTCTTGAGGAACACGAACCTTAGAAATTTTCTGTGGTCCGGGTGTATCGGGATATGGAAATACTCGTCCTGCAGATTCAATGACACCATCCAGTCTCCCTGTCTGGTGCCTGCTAGGGACTGACGCTGAATTTTCCATGGCAAATTTTATTATGCTGACGAACTTGTTCAATGGACTGACGTCCAGAACAGGTCTCCATCCACCCGAGCTTTTCGGAACTAGGAAAAGTCTGTTCTAAACCCCTCCGAGGAAGTGTCCTCTACCACTTCTATGGCTGATTTCGACAGCATAAGGTTCACTTGCTCTTGAAGATCTCCTGCCTTGTTCCCTGAGTGGGTTGTTGTCAACTCTAAGGATATCGACGATATGGGAGGCATTCTCAAAAAGGGGATCTTGTATCCCTCCTTGAGGACATTGATCGTCCAGATGTCCTCCCCTCTTTGGCTCCACTCTCGCCAAAAAATGGGAAAACCTGGCTCCCACTAGTGTCTGGAGATTGCATGTCTCACTTCCTTGATTGGTTTGCTGTCTTGGGAATCTGCGAGCTTGACCTCCAGCCGTAATCCTCTGCGTTCCCCTTGAAAAGGCTCTCCAACAAATGGGCTGACAAGTGGGAGGAGCCTCCTTTTGTTTCCTTGCTATAAAGCTAGCTGGGAGGACTTTCTTAGCAGTCCTAGAGATAAGATCTTGCGTAGCCTGTTGTGCCAGAGCTGCCGACAAATCTTTTACTAAGTCCGGAGGGAAAAGATGATTACTCAACGAAGCAAATAAAAATTCAGATCTCTGAACAAGGTAGTAGGTAGTAGGTTGGCCAGGGCACCAGCCACCCGTTGAGATACTACCGCTAGAGAGTTATGGGGTCTTTTGACTGGCCAGACAGTACTACATTGGATCCTCCTCTCTGGTTACGGTTCATTTTCCCTTTGCCTACATACACACTGAATAGTCTGGCATATTCTTTACATATTCTCCTCTATCCTCATACACCTGACAACACAGATTACCAAACAATTCTTCATCACCCAAGGGGTTACTGCACTGTAATTGTTCAGTGCCACTTTCCTCTTGGTAAGGGTAGAAGAGACTCTTTAGCTATGGTAAGCAGCTCTTCTAGGAGAAGGACACTCCAAAATCAAACCACTGTTCTCTAGTCTTGGGTAGTGCCATAGCCTCTGTACCATGGCCTTTCACTGTCTTGGGTTAGAGTTCTCTTGCTTGAGGGTACACTCGAGCACACTCTCCTATCTTATTTCTCTTCCTCTTGTTTTGTTAAAGTTTTTATAGTTTATATAGGAGATATTTATTGTTGTTACTCTTCTTAGAATATTTTATTTTCCTTTTTTCCTTTCCGCACTGAGCTATTTTCCCTGTTGGAGCCCCTGGGCTTATAGCATACTGCTTTTCCAACTAGGGTTGTAGCTTAGTAAGTAATAATAATAATAATAATAAGGGACAAAGCTGAAGATAAGAAGTAACAAAGCATAGCCCTCTTTTAAAAAAACTCCTGCCATGAAAAAGGGCAGAAAGTTCAATGGAGCTATCCCTCACGGCCTTATCCAGACAGGCAATCAGATGTATCTGAGCCTCGTTCTTAGGGTCTGTGGCCTCTGCGAGAGCTCCGAGAGTCCAGTCCATAAGGCTGAAGACTTCTATTGTCCCAAAAATTCCCTTCAGCAGATGGTCCATTTCAGAATTGGACCACATAATCTTTGACTTGCTCATGGCTGACCTGCGTGAGGAGTCAACAAGTCTGGAGAAGTTTCCTTGGGAGGAGGCAGGCACTCCCAAACCGAGAACTTCCCCAGTTGAATAACACACACTAGATCTGGAGGCTAGTCTAGTTGTAGGAAAGGAAAAGGAGGTCTTCCCTAGATCCTTCCTCTTGGACGTCCATTGGTTGAGAGTTGAGAAAGTTCTGTTAACCGATCTAGCAAGAACCATCTTCTTGAAGGAGGATGTTTTTCGGGGTCTGCCCTTCAAAAACTGAGAGGGTGGGCTCTGAGGCATAGGTTGAGTAAGTCCTCTGGATACAGAGATGTTAAAACTGTCAGTAGCTTTTTAAAATCAGCTGTCTGCAGCGAATCCTGAGATTCGTCCTCTAAAACTTTGACTAAAGGAACATCGATCTCCCGAGTCGAATGGGTAGGAGACAAAACCTGTCGGTTATCGTCTTCCATAAAGGACTCATCCTCTCCTGATGGAACATCGTAAAGGATACCATCCGATTGTGAGAAGCATCACGTTTACGTTCTGCAAGTCTCGAGGGAGAGACAGGTTCCAGTGCTTCCAGGATAAGTCCATCATGCTGTAAAGAAGCATCAACATCGTGACCCCCATGCTGCGAGGGTAAGTCCTACTCGCGTGCGTTCAGCATGCTGTATGTCAATAGCGTGACGCGAGGGAGCGTTAGCCTCGCGTCCAGAGAGTCGCGAAGGAGAGACAACCACTTGTCTATCATGCAGCGAGGACAAGTCCTGACTGCATGAGATCAGCATGCGTCCAGATTGCTGCATGCGTCCATGTTGCAGTGAGGTTCCCGCGTGCTGCATGCGTCCCACACGCTGTATGTTTACCGCGTGACTCTAAGAAGCGTTCTAATAGCCAGGCCTTCTCCATCATGAGGCTCAATACTACATAGTATTCTAGAAGTTTTATTCCAGCTGTTACCAAGTTGTGGAATGATCTTCCTAATCGGGTAGTTGAATCAGTAGAACTTCAAAAGTTCAAAGTTGGAGAAAATGTTTTTATGTTGACCAGGCTGACATAGTCTTTTTATAGTTTACATATGACATATCTATTTTCGACATGTTAGTAGTTTATATAGGACATATCTGTTTTAACGTTACTGTTTTTAGAATGATTTATTGTTAATTTATTCTCATCATTTATTTATTTCCTTATTTCCTTTCCTCACTGAACTATTTTTCCCTACTAGAGCCCTTGGGCTTATAGCATCTTGCTTATCCAACTAGGGTTGTAGCTTGGCTAGTAATAATAATAATAATAATAATAATAGTATCGCGTCCAGCAAGTAGCGAAGGAGAGACAACTGTTTGTCTATCATGTTGTGTGGACAAATCCTGACTGCATGCATCCAGCATAAGTCCAGACTGCTGCATGCGTCCAGGTTGCTGCATGTGTTAAGCATGCTGTGAGGGAGCGTCAAAATCCTTGTAACGCGACCCCAAGCATGCGTCCCGCAAGCCGTATGCGTCCCGCATGCTGCATGCGTGCTGTGAGAGAGCGACAAGAACTATGTAGCCTCCCGAAAACGCATCCAGATCGCTGTGAGGGAGCGATCTCGACGCTCGGTCCCATGACGAGCCACTCTCTTGTCTAGCGGGACGGAAAAACATAAAACGCCAGTCTCGAGTCAACCGACGGCGAGGATAACACTTTTACCTCGCCTTTCCAATGGCGAGGGTGAGCGTACTGGGATACGACAACAGAAGCGCTCGAGGGGACGTTAGTTCGCTGATCAAGGTCTGACATCTCCCTTAGCCTTTCGACTTTCCTTCTCCCAGGGGTTGGGGAGCATGGAAGAGGTCCCGGGCTAAGAGTATGACGGACACGAACGAACGCAACCTCCACTCCACTGTGTCATTTTACGTGACATTGAACACTAGCACTTTTAACTATTTCACATTAGGTCTTAGTAGACCTTCCCGTTGCAAGAGATTATACTCTTTCGCCAAGGGCTAGAAAGAAAATACAATGGTCAAATGATTAATATTAGTATTCTCAAAATCGAAATATAAAATAATGATACAAGTATTGTGAAACAATAACGATCGTCAACAGTATTACGTATCGTAAATTGACTACATTGCGTCATTTTACGTGCCATTGAACACTAGCACTTTTAACTATTTCACAAGATCATAATAGACCTGCCCATTGCGAGAGATTATACTCTTTCGCCAAGGGCCATAAAGAAAATACAATAGGTTAAATGATTAATATTAGTATTCTCAAAATCGAAATATTGAATAACGATACAAGTATTGTGAAAACAAAAACGATCGTCAAGTTCCATGGCAAATTTTATTATCTGACATCTCCCTTAGTAGTACTACGAGCGTAAAATGACTATACGCTCGTGAAATCTCTAAATGAATCGAAAATTAACTAAGGGAAATATACTAATAGGACAAATATATACAGTAGGGTCCCGAAATATGCGAGAATTTTGTCGATGAATGACCTCGTGTAAATGGAAAATCGCATATTTTGAAACACACCTAACAAATAATTCTATTGGGGCCATGGCAACCAGCAACTTGCCTATTCAAACGTGTTTACTACCCATTTCCAATACTTTCTATGTACTATACTGCATCTTTTTTATAATGTCAAATTGTTCTTGTAAATAAATGAAACATTTAATATGCTTTAAAGTTATAATAACTTGAAGAAACAGATGCATTTACACATCTGTGTATTGGTTAGTTTTTGCATCGACAGCAATCTTACCAAGTATTGATTATATGTTGATTTTGCTATTACCAATGTTTTACTTAATTTTTCTTAGAACTTCCAAATAAATGATATGAATGCCATTCATATAATGTTATGTTTTTCTCTATGACGCCGCCTGAAACGGAAACCTTCCATTCGTTTACTGTACGCTCCATCTTCGATCATAATAAACAAACTTAGGCATTAAACACGCATGATCAAAGAGATAAATAATGATATTAAAAGCTTTTAGTAAATATGTTATTACAATTATTATTTACCATATTAATATAAATTCTTACATACGTGGCAAAGCAGGAAAACTATTTTTTTTTTTGCGTTTAATCAACAATAACAAACTGCCGCTAAAGACAGAATGATAATTTACGATAATTCTAAACTGTTACTAAAGATGATTGTCCATTCCATATCCAAAATACTTTTCCTAACTTTAGTTATAAGTCAACTTGTACCCACTTCAATTATGAAACCATCTATAAAAAAGTAAGAGAAGAAGTAAGTACTAGGCCGATTTTTAAAGTTATCGAACAATTAAGTTGCCGCTATAACGTTCTATGTGACAGAGATGGTGCGAGATTAGAGAAAGTAAGGAAAATTTAATCATGATTGATTTTCAATATAACAAACTTTGTGAAGCAACAAAGATTTCATTTGTTAGAGAGAGAGAGAGAGAGAGAGAGAGAGAGAGAGAGAGAGAGAGAGAGAGAGAGAGAGAGAGAGAGAGAGAGAGAGAGCGTGTGTGTGTGTGTTAGTTTTAAATGTACTAAACAAAAAAATATGATAGGTTATAACACATTGGTGCTTATGTAATATCAACTGTATAGATGTTTCGAATAAGTTGAGAAATGGTATAAACAATACTTTGTTACTGTATTCGTATGCGCCTATTCTTGAGACCGGCAGCTAGACGTCCGCTGATCTGATCTTAGCCAAAAGTAAAACAAAAAGAAGTCAACAATACTCGATTTTTAAAACACATCCGAAATTTAAAAACTAAAGTACACGCTTTCTTAATGTGCAATTAACTATTTAACGAGTAGCAATTTTCTAGAATAAAATGATGTTTCCCAAAAAATAGTGGTTTGCTGAAGAAATCGGATGCCGTATTATAAGCTACGACTGAAATGGATGTATACACGGTATAACTTTTTCGTTTTGTATTTGATTGACACTTTAAGAAAAGTTATTTTGGTTTCTTCATCTAATTGTAAGTAGTGTATAACACGAGAGAGAGAGAGAGAGAGAGAGAGAGAGAGAGAGAGAGAGAGAGAGAGAGAGAGAGAGAGAGAGAGAGAGAGAGAGAGAGAGAATCAGCTGTTGTAATTGAATGCCGTGTTTTTGTTTCGTGTACCTCCTGAAGCGAGGAATTGATCGCCACAACTAACAATTGTCATGTTAATTTCATTCTTAAACTCAAGCTGCATATGTTAACTAGGGTTTTATTTCTTACGGAGAGAGAGAGAGAGAGAGAGAGAGAGAGAGAGAGAGAGAGAGAGAGAGAGAGAGAGAGAGAGAGAGAGAGAGAGAGGTTTTTATTTTACCGTCTACTCTACAAAACTAATCTTTGCAAATCAAATGTGTACTGTTTAAAAAATGACAAAATATTGCCGACTCGTTACAGTAGTTTAGGCTATTCACTGCCGATAAACGAACCCAGTCTACTCGTGAAAACCTTGAACGCCCGGAGGGAAAAATAAGGCTTTTATATATACTGTACTAAACAAAAATAATGCTTTAATATACCATCATTAACACTACCATTACAATTATCGTAAGGTTGGAGAAAGATAATGATTGCCGAGAACGTAACCACAATTCTGTTTACATTTTGTCAGCTGGACTCGCACATTTAACAGTTGATTTCATTGTTGATGTGGAATTTTATCCTTAAATAGGCTATTCATTATTAAATTATGTTAATAAGATGTAATGTTAATATTGTTTTGTAAAATTTATTATAAATCACCGTATTTAGGGCTACCAATATGCTTAGAAAGACAATAGATTTGATACATTTTATAGTGCTTGACTCGCAGACTTTGAACAGTTTCGCAGATACAGAAAATTTATTTTTGAAAAATAGAGGTCGCATAAAAGGGGAATCGTATAATTCGAACACGCTTAATTCGGGACCCTACTGTACTTGAAAATAGCATATTTCCCTATATTATAAACATACTTATGCTTAGTAAGTTAATATTTTAAACATTTCTTGCACGAAAAGAAAATAATTCACATAATGCAAGTCATACTAAGAAGATTACGTCACAGGATTGTGACGTCATCGCGATGGCGGACTGAATTCCTTCAAGGCATTCAGATCTCGCTCTGCTAAGAGTTTACGTCACATAATTGTGACGTCACAATGTTTTCATGTATAAATGTTTTTCCTTCCATTGTATCTTTAAGAGTTGTTCGTTAGTTAATAAAGTAGGGGGGAAAAAATTCCTTGATCCCTCAACCTTACGAACATAGAAAGAAAACAAATACATACATGCTCCCTGCTAATTACTGTGTGGGAACCAAGAGCAGCTCGAAAGCCGGTCTAGCCCCACACAAAGTTTAACAACAGAGGAGCCATCTTGAAAATCAAGTTAAATTAAACTGTCCAAGTTGGACCAACAAAAAACTATCCTATTCAATATCTTCGATAGTTGAAAGGCAGCGAAAGCCATTAACAATAATCAGACAAAAGGTACTTCACCAAATTGTAGAATAAAGTAATATATCAGCGAAACAAATTTCCTAGGTGTTGACTCGATCAACGACAGGGAATTCCTAAAGAATGTTAGGGATGGTTCTGGTAACCTATGAGAGATGGCGCTCATGTATGACCACCTACTGTCATGGCGGCGATTGGAGCGAAATTGAATTTCCGTCGTGCCGCGTCGAAACGCGGGATTTAAGCTATATACAGTATATATATGTAACTAACAGGGAAGTTACATATTTAAAAATTAATATATTATGAGGTAAAATTGACAAATTTGAATGTAATTTGTATTTTTTCTAATGAAACAAACCTGTGGCTATTTATTAGGGATTATCTTTCAGCGAAGCTAGAAGAATAGACTTTTAAGCGAGGTGGCAACTACCCAAACTGCTAGTTAGTGGGGGTAGTGAGGGGTAGTGGGGGTTGCCAGCTACCCCTCTAACTCACACACCAGTGAAACCTGCCACTTTTTTATTGTAAGCAGGACTTATGGGGGACAGATGATGACAGGACAATTTGTATAAATACAGTAGCTACATGTTTGCATCGTTAGGAAAAATACAAATTAAGAGTACTTTCAAATTAGTCATTTGTTCCGAAACGCTACAAATCTTGTGCTATTTATCAGGGATGACTCACCCATTAGGAGGGTGGAAGTCTGACCACTGGCTTGGCAACTGACCCGGGGTTTTCACATGCAGGCTTGGCATGTAACTGAGAAAAACCGTGACCCCTCGCTAAGAACTTTGTGCAATGCATGGATAGTGGCCTGAGTAGCCTGTGTGCATGTGAAAAAAAACTTGCAATGTAAATGTCTAGGTAAGAAATATTCTGAGTTAAATAGGAATATTGATATCAAACATAGACGTTTCCCAATACCCACCTCGCGGCGAGTATCAGGGACGTAGACAAGTATTAAATCTATATTAGGTCACACAAGGGATTTGGTTATCACCTGCAGATAGGTGAGGCCAGAGTGCAAAAGAGCCATGGTGCTGTTCCCCAAGAGAGTGGGAAGATGAAGAAAGAAAAAGAAAGTCATTCTTACACATTCATCCCACACAAATCCCGGATAACCATTCAACCATCTGCTACTTGTTCATCAAGGAGCCTGAAGTATTCTAAATTCTAAACCACATGCGCAGCCACCACAGGACCAATGGAGAACGTCTCCATTCTCCAATGGGTCACGTCTTGCAGGTAGTCGGCTGTGAAGGTGGTCTGACGCTTCCACATGCCTGCTTGTAATACCTGCGCTACAGAGATGTTACGTTTAAACGCAAGGGATGGACTTATGCCCCTGATGTCATCAGCTCTAGGTTGATGAGCAGAAGGAGGGTCAGGATTCACTGCACGATCAATGAACCTGCAAATCCAAGCTGGTTGATTGATTGATTGATTAGGGATTATCTCGCATCCTGACATCTAAAGTCATTGACGCCGATATTATTTGTTATGAATAAATAAATAATAAATGGTAATTCAATTTAAAACAATAAAAGAAAAAATTACCTTTCAAAAGTTTAATAGCATTCAGAAGACCTGCTTCTGATAAATCTAAAAATGATATTTTCATATTAAAATAAATTTTTGAACATACTTACCGGTGGATATATATATACAGTATAGCTAACGTCTATGACGTCTGACAGAAATTCAAAACTCGCGGGCGATCGAAGGTTGGGTTGCTAGGTGTACAACTAGCGCCACCACTCGCCAGGATACTGGAACCATTCCTTAAGTCCTCAGGTCTTCTCTGCCAATAGGGTCTCTAGAGGGGTGGGAGGGAGGGAGTTTAATTATATATATCCACCGGGTAAGTGTTCAAAAATTTATTTTATGAAAATATCATTTTTAAACATTTAACTTAGCCGGTGGATATATATATATATATATAGCTGATTGACACCCTTGGTGGAGGGTAAGAGACCAGCAGTAAACATCATAGGAATATAACTCAAAAGTTTTGATAAAAACAAACTTAAGGGTTCGTACCTGATAAGGAAGCTGACTTTTATGATTCTCTGCCTCATTAGTCCGCTATCCTTATGAAGCCCAGCGATCCACTCAGGGGGCTGAAAGACCTCTAGGAGCTGTCACATCTGGGGTGACCACCCCTATGACAGGACCTCAACCAATACCCTTGATCTGGGCACTCTCAAGAAACAAGTTTGACCAACCGCTAAAATCAAATGATTGCGGAAAACTGTCCCAGTCTCCACATACAACCAAAAAGACAATAGTTTCAAGAGAAGAAAAAAGGTATTAGGATTAGGGGAATGTAGTGGTTGAACCTTCACCCACTACTGTACTCGCTGCTACGAATGGTCCCAAAGTGTAGCAGTCGTCGTAAAGAGTCTGGACATTCTTTAAATAATATGAAGCGAACACAGATTTACTCCTCCAGTAGGTTGCGTCCATAATGCTTCGTAGGGAACAATTTTGCTTGAAAGCCACTGACGTTGCCACAGCTCTGACTTCATGAGTCTTTACTTTCAACAATCGAAGGTCAGTCTCACCGCAGTGAGCATGAGCCTCTCTAATTAAGAGCCTGATAAAATACGATAAGGCGTTCTTAGACATCGGTAAGGAGGGCTTCTTGACCGAACACCATAAAGACTCAGATTCACCTCGTAAATTTTTGGTTCTGTCAAGGTAAAATTTAAGTGCTCTCACAGGGCACAGGACTCTCTCTATCTCGTTACCAACCACATCTGACAGGTTGGAAATCTCAAAAGATTTCGGCCATGGATGGGAAGGTCGCTCATTCTTGGCCAAGAAACCAAGCTGCAAAGAGCATACTGCCTTACCAGTACAGAAGCCGACATTCTTACTAAAGGCATGAACCTCACTAACTCTCTTTGCAGTAGCAAGACTCACTAGAAAAAGCATCTTCAGGGTAAGATCTTTAAAAGAGGATAAGTGCAAAGGTTCAAATTTCTCAGACATAAGAAATTTACGGACAACATCCAGGTTCCAAGCTGGCGTCACTACCCGATGCTCCTTGGAAGTCTCGAAAGACTTGAGAAGGTCTTGAAGGTCTTTATTGTTCGAGAGGTCTATGTTCCTGTGTCTGAACACTGCAGCTAACATGCTCCTGTAACCTTTAATGGTAGAGGCAGAAAAGTTACGTTCATTCCTAAGGTGTAGCAGGAAGTCGGCGATTTGAGCTATAGAGGTATAGGACAAGGAAATGGGGGTGGCCTTGCACCAATCTCGAAATACCTCCCATTTAGACTGGTAGATCCTGATGGTAGAGGATCTCCTTGCTCTGGCAATTGCTCTAGCTGCCTCCTTCGAAAACCCTCGAGCTCTAGAGAGTCTCTCGATAGTCTGAAGGCAGTTAGACGAAGCGTGTGGAGGCTTTGATGGAACCTTTTCATGTGAGGTTGCTGGAGAAGATCCAACTGCATTGGCAGGCTTCTTGGAATGTCCACCATCCATTGATGTACTTCGGTGAACCATTCTCTTGATGGCCAGAGGGGAACAACCAACGTCAACTTGGTCCCTTCGTGAGAGGCGAACTTCTGTAGGACTTTGTAAATGATCTTGAAGGGGGGAAACGCGTACACCTCCAGGTGAGACCAGTCCAGTAAGAACGCATTGATGTGGACCGCCACTGGATCTGGATCTGAAGAGCAGTAAGTTGGAAGCCTCTTCGTTATTGAGGTTGCGAACAGGTCTATGGACGGACATCCCCATATCCGCCATAGTTTCTCGCACACCTCCTGATGAAGAGTCCATTCCGTGGGAATGACTTGGCCTCTTCTGCTTAGACAGTCTGCCATCACGTTCCTTTCTCCCTGAATAAACCTTGTAAGTAAGGTGATGCTTCTTTCCTTCGTCCAAACTAGAAGTTCCCTTGCAGTTAAGTAAAGGGACTACGAGTGGGTCCCTCCTTGCTTGGAGATGTAGGCTAACGCTGTGGTGTTGTCTGCGTTTACCTGCACCACCTTGTTTCAAATCAGTCTTTCGAAACTTTGCAGGGCCAAAAGAACTGTTAGAAGCTCCTTCTGGTTGATGTGAAGCTTTACCTGGTCTTTGGTCCAAGGGCCCGAGCACTCTAGACTGTCTAGTGTTGCTCCCCACCACACGTCCGAAGCGTCTGAGCACAACACATGGTATGGGTTCTTGTGGGCAAGAGAGAGGCCTTCCTGAAGTCTGAGATTGACATCCTACTATTTCAGGCAAGTCATGAACGTTTCTGGAAGTGGAATGGACACTGCTTCTAAGCCCTTCTCCTTGTCCCAATGGTGGTTGAGGTGAAACTGGAGAGGGCGAAGATTGAGTCTTCCTAGGGAGACAAACTGCTCCAGAGACAAGTGTGTTCCCAGCAGACTCATCCACATCCTTACAGAGCAACTGCTCTTCTTCTGATAAAGACGAATCTTTAAGAGAGCTTGCTCTAGTCTTGTGGGCGATGGAAAAGCCCGAAAAACTAGACTCCGTATCTCCATCCCCAAATAGAGAATAGTTTGAGATGGGGTCAGTTGAGACTTCTCCTTGTTTACTAGGAGACCTAAGTCCTTCGCTAGGGCCAAAGTCCATCCGAGGTCCTTCAGACAGCGATTGAAGGAAGACACACTGAGTAACCAGTCGTCTAGGTAAAGGGAGGCTCTGACACCTGTCGAGTGCAAGAAGCTCGCCACGTTCCGCATGAGCTTCGTGAACACAAGAGGAGCAGTGCTGAGACCGAAGCACAGAGCTCGAAATTCAAACACTTCCTTCCCATACACGAATCTTAGATAATGTTGGAAGGTCGGATGGATAGGAATATGGAAGTATGCGTCCTGGAGATCGAGTGAGACCATCCAGTCGCCTTCCCTTACTGCTGCCAGCACAGACTTGGAAGTTTCAATAGTGAACTTTGTTTTCAGGATGAACACATTGAGCGCGCTCACGTCCAGCACTGGTCTCCAACCTCCTGAGTTCTTTGGAACTAGGAAGAGGCGGTTGTAAAAGCCTGGAGACTGATGGTTTAAAACTTTCACCACAGCTCCCTTCTCTAACAAGAGGGATACCTGTAGGTGCAAAGCTTGTCTTTTTGCTTCCTCTCGGTATCTGGGAGAGAGATCTATCGGCTTTTGGACAAGAGGAGGTTTCTTTACAAAGGGAATTTTGTACCCCTCCTTCAACAAGAGGACAGACCATTGGTCTGCTCCTCTTCTCTTGCAAGCCTGCCAGTTCTTCAATCTGGCCCCTACTGCTGTCTGAAGTTGTGGGCAGTCAGACTCTGCCACGACTCGATCTGGCTCCCCTCCTTTTACCTCGTCTTCCATCAGAACGAGAGTTGCCTCTGTTGGAGGCTCTACCACGAAAGGGAGGAATAAACCTAGAAGCAGGGGTATCCAACTTCGGTTTGTTGCTTGAAAACGACGACGGTAATACCTTGCGAGCCGTTTTGGAAACTAGATCATGAGTGTCCTTTAAGGCAAGGGATGAAGCTATGTCCTTCACAAGATCTTGGGGAAAAAGCGAACGAGAGAGTGGTGCATAAAGAAGTTCCGACTTCTGACAAGGAGTAACTTACGTAGCTAAGAAAGAGCACAATGACTCTCTCTTCTTGAGAACACCAGCAGTAAAAAGAGCAGCAAGCTCATTGGATCTATCTCTTACTGCTTTGTCCATACAGGACATAATCTGAACAACAGACTCATTATTAAAAGCAGACACTTTCTTGCTCAAGGCTCCCAAAGACCAGTCAAGAAAGTTGAAGACTTCAAAGGCACGGAAGACACCCTTGAGCAGATGGTCAAGTTCAGAGGTAGTCCATATAACCTTTGAGCGTCTCATGGCTAGACGACGAGGAGAGTCTACCAGGCTTGAGAAGTCCCCCTGGACAGAGGCAGGAACTCCCAAGCCGAGAACTTCTACTGTGTCATACCAGACGCTCGAACGAGAAGCAAGTTTAGCTGGAGGGAAGGCAAAGGTTGACTTGCCAAGACTTCTTTTGGTCTGCAACCATTCTCCCAGCAAACGCAAAGCTCTCTTAGAAGACCGAGAGAGCACCATTTTAGTAAAAGAGGGAGCTGTAGCAGCCAACCCTAAGGTGAATTCTGAAGGAGGCCAGCGAGGAGCAGCAGTAACAAAATGCGAAGGAAAAACTTCCTTAAAAACAGTCATGATCTTCTTAAAATCCAAAGACTGTTGAGCAGATCTAGGTTCCTCCTCTTCAAACAAGATACCCAAAGGTACAGCTGTGGAAAGGGGATCATCCTCTTCCTCCACAGAATAAACTTCATCCGGAAGCTCGATGTTTTTGCGAGGTGGTGACTCAATAAGACGTCGGGATGGAATAGCTTGACAGCTTGCATCAACCTGCCGATGAGTAACAGGCAGAGAATGAAGGTCGACGTCACGTCGGGACTGCATTGACTGACGTTCGTCATCACGTCAACGCTGATGATCGGCGTCACGTTTGACAGCATGCCGAAGACTAGAGGTCACGTCAGCGTGACGTGAAACGTCACGCTTAGAAGTCTGATGAGAAGAGTCACGCTTATCAGAACCGTGACGCTCCGCAAGCGAGGGTTCCTGTCGATCAGAAGCTGGACAATAAGACTGCATTAAAGTGGACAGTTTCAACTGCATGTCTTGCAGCATGCCAAAATTAGGATACAAAACACGAGGATCAGGACGACACTTCGGTAACGTCCGTTCCGCAACGTCAGTGAGGACAACGGGAGCAGCAGCACTCACGTCATGTCTGGAACGTTCAGACGAAACTACCGAACCGTGACCCTGTGAAGGCGTCTCCGGTGCAACAATACCAGACGTTATAAAGGAACGTTTGGCAGGCAAACCTTCCTCCGATGAAGGTATACGTTCGGGAGTGCTCCAATGACTGCACCCAGGACGTTGACTTTGTTCTGAAGGAACCAACTTCCTCTTGAGAGGTCTGGAATCCTGACGCCAGGATTTCTTACTGACGTTAACGTCTTCAGAGGAGGAGGAGAACTTAGTCTCAACTCTCCCAAAAGAAGGGCGATCGTGACGGGAAACGTCAACCGCAACTCGCGAGGGAACGTCTGTTCGTGGGTTAAAACCTATCGTTCCCTTTCGTCATTTGACATTCCTTCTCCCAGGGGTTGGGGGAGCTTGAAAGAGGTCTAGGACTGGGTGAACGGCAAGTACGAACAGACGAACCCTCTGCAACACTGAACACATTTTTCGCACTTTTTTCACTAACACTGGCACTTTTTAACAATTTAACATCAGCCATGAGTCGATTCCTATCCGTAGCAAGTGATTCGACCTTGGCACCAAGAGCATGAATCGCCATCATCATGTCCATCAGTGAAGGCTCGTTAGTGCTAGTAGGGGGTTCAGAAACTACCACTACAGGGGAAGGAAAAGGTTCAGGGACATGGGGAGAGGAAAATTCACGAGAATGAGAAGAGCTTCTTCTGACCCTATCTCTCTCTAACTTACGAATGTACTTATCATACTCAAGCCATTCGTGATCAGATAAAACTACAAATTCATCACATCGATCCCCTAACTGACATATTTTACCTCTACATTTGTTACAAATAGAGTGGGGATCGATGGAGGCCTTAGGAAGGCGGGTATTACAGCCTTTAACACATTTCCTATACACATGGGAAGGGTCGGCCATTTTGGAATATCCAGAGAGATCAAACAAGCAAGGGTCAAAAACAGTCAAATCAAAAAGAGTTTCAAGAAAAGTCGTATGAAAAACCAACCGAGCAAAAGCCATTAACCAAAAAACAAGTACTTCACCAAAGCTGTAGAAAACAGGAGGTTAGCGCGAGCAAGAAAATTCCAATGTTTACGTGACAGCGACAGAGAAAAACTGAGGACTTAAGGAATGGTTCCAGTATCCAGGCGAGTGGTGGCGCTAGTTGTACACCTAACAACCCAACCTTCAATCGCCCGCGAGTTTTGAATTTCTGTCGGACGTCACAGACGTTAGCTAAATACCTATATATCCACCGACTAAGTTAAATGTTTAAAAATGCCACTAGCATTATACGACACATCATGTCCAAGAATCTTGGCAAGGATGAACCTGCCATCCTCACCTCATCTCAAAGAGATATTTATTTCTGTTGGTATTATAAGTCAAGCATTCGATCAACAAATATGGCTGATGTTTCCCAGTCATCAGAAACATGTGTCAACTGTGTGTGACCAATGCAGAGACGACAAAGAGAAGTCTCTCACTTTTGGGGTATCATGTTATACCTCCAAGGAGATATAGCATTCTTTATTTCTCTCATCTTATTTCCATGTAGACTATCTCAATGCTGTTGACGATTATTATAAAACTAATTTCTTAATGGTAGGTACGAAATCATTACAGAGGACTGATTGATTTAGGGTTTTCTGGCATCCTGACAACTAAGGTCATTGACACCGATATCATTTATCATAAATTGAGACTAAAAGAATATTCAATTGAAGCCATAAAAGCAAAGATGTCATTTTAAAAGTTAAATAGCTTTCAGAAGACCTGCTTCTGAAGTAAAGCTAAAAATACCGCTGGCATAGCAGGACATATCATGTCAAAAAATCTTGGCAGGATGAAACTGCCATTCTCACCTCAAGCCTCAAACAGATATCTAGAGTATTTCTTCTACTACTATAAGTGGGACCTTCGATCAACAAATGCCTGACTGTCAAGGTACCATATAGTTGTCACAATATGGGTGGTACTGGCCAGTAAGCAGATATTCATGTATCAACCGAGTGTGACTAAAGGACACGACAAAGAGTAGTCTCCAACTTTAAGGGCATCATGTTATACTTCCAGGGGGATATAAAATTCGTTACCTCTTGCATCTTATTTTCAACCAAACCACCCAAAAGCTATTGCCAACTATTAGAAATCAAATTTTTAATATTGTGTGAACAATCATCGAAAAAAAATGGGATACCTTCTTGGTACCAACTGAACAGCAGCATTCTTTGCCATTGAATCTGCCTTCTTGTTTAGAAACACAACTACGTGTGCCGGAACCCAACAAAATCAAACTATTATAGGACCTCTCAGTCCAATAATAAAAAGCCATATAAAATCCTTAAAACTAAAGGGTTACTGGAATTAAAAAATTCTAAAGCTTGAAAGACACTCCTAGCATCACTAAAAATTGTAAAATTACCCTCCTCCATCGCTATTTTCTCAATAGCAGTTAATAGGCCATACAGTTCTGCAATAAATATGGATGCTGTTAGAGGAAGTGCACCTTTACAATTAAAAGCATTACTATATACTCCTAATACAATGCCATCATCAGATTTATAGCCATTAGTATATATAAAAGTAGATTCCATGTGTTCTGCTACCTGGTCCATAAAAAGAGACCTGGCTTCTAAATTAGACATACTCTTTTCAACACCAATAAAATATTTACAAAAACATATCTCTGGTAATTTCCATGGAGGGGTTGATGATATCTTGATTGGAAACACCTTACTTCTTGCTATGTCAACACTGTGTACCAATTGCTTTACCCGACAACCAAAAGATCGATGAGATTTTGGGTGTAAGAATTACGAAGTCTTTGCAACCTAAACCAATACCGAATAGAAAACTTTTGGCAAAGGTCTAACAGTAATTCTCCAACATCAACAAGGAGGCTTGGAATAGGCAAAATTCTAAATGCTCCTATTGCCAATCTAATACCAGTATAGTATATAGAATCTAAAATCTTTAATTGGCTTGGGGTGGCTGAGGAGTATATTTCACACCCATAACTATTTCCTTTTTAAATTAAGGCCTTGTATAATTTTAAAACAGTTCTAATGTATGGGACAAAACTTTTAAAATCTTTAAAGCATCAAGACATTTTACTTTTAATGCTTTTAAGTGAGGAAAGCATGTCAACCTACAATAAAAAACTAACCAGATATCCAGCCACGAAGTGGCTTGCATAGCACACTTCGCAACCTTCTCCTGATTAAGGATCTCAGTCGCCGAGAATGAGATCTACCGGTTGGAGAGTCTCTCAAGAGGGACTCCCCTGGTAAGCTCTTCCAAAGAATGGTGCAGGGGAAGAGCTAAACAAGGCTCCTCTAAGATCTCAAAGTACCTCCTCTGCTGTACGCGAGGAGGTGGGAGAAGCTTGTTGCCGGCACTGGATCGGCTGGAGGAGGCTAACTCAGAGAGCTGGACCGCGATCTTGTCCCTGGTACTCTTAACCCCCTGAGACCAGGGGAGAGCCGCACTGGCCTTAGAAGGCTCTTCTTGGGGAGAATCGCTGACATTCTCCGGGTGACTGGCTGGCTCCGTCCTAAGTCTTGTCAAGGATTTCAACACTGTTTTAGAGTCCTTCGACTCCCTCCTGGGAGGGATGCAGGACTCCAACACAAAGGAAGGAGGCTCTTCTCCACCCCTACCCGAGAAGACTTTTCAGCGCGAGGTGGGGTTTCCCTCATTGGTGCGATGGGGGAACGTCTCACCTCACGTGACTCCCGAGGACGGGAAATTCTCGTCCGACAGGGAGGGAGAAAAAGTCTGGGGGGGGAGGGAGCCTGCCTAGAAGGCTTACGAGGAGACAGCTTAGTTCTCAGAGAAGTCACCGCGTTCGAAACTCCTCTTTTCTCTTCAGGGGGGTAGACGCAGCCAAGGATTTGTGGCCCAATTCAGAGAGAACAGGCTTGAAAGCCTGCGTAACCGCTCTGATTAGTGCCCCAAACCATGGCTGCTGGCTGACGGCTATGCTGTCAGACACTCCCTCTGGAGGGAGAGGGATCGACTGATCCCTGGGAGGAGTTTCCATAGGGGGGTTCGCCTGAAAAGAAAAGGAAGAAGAAATGTCCCTGGACCTTTCCCTTCCACCGGCGAGCGCGCTGTTCTGCGCTTGCGTGGGGGGGGGGATGTGGCGATGGCGACCTTGCCGTGCGCTGTCCTGCAGCCTTGCGCGCGGGGTAGCGCACTGGCGCTCACGCGATGGGGAATACCTGGGGTCGCGCGTGGGAGACTGATGGAGCGCGCGCGCTGGGGACTGCTGATGTGCGTGCGCCCTCGCGAGAGCGATTGTGAGGGTGCGCGCGAGCGATGGCGCGTAGAAGCGTGTGCAGGAGACACAGGAGAGTGCGCAGGAGGCTGATTGTGCGCGCGCGTGGGCGCGCAGGATCAGGATGATGGGCGCGTGGGCGTGCGGGCGAGAGATCCCGCGCCCCAGAAGATGTAGTAGGGGGCGCGGGCGCGCAGTCGGAACCTGTGCGCGATGGCGCGCCTCTTGTGGGCGCACGTCAGGCTGGCGGTGTATAGCTGCTGTAGGGGATGGGCGTGGGCGCGTAGGGCGCGCATCCTCGTAGGCGCGAGCAGGTGAACGCGCGCGGCGAGGTATGGCGCGAGCAGGTGAAAGCGCGCGGCGAGGTATGGCGCGCAGGAGATAGCAGGCGGCGCGTTGGCAAGCGCTGGCGCGTAGGTGAAGTCTTAGACTTCCCTACCGCTCACAGATCCGAAGATCGTGGGCACGCAGGAGAGACGACAGTACGAGGGCGCTGGCGCGAGGGAGAGCACTGGCGCGTGGGAGAGCACTGACGCGCAGGAGATCGTTGGCGCGTTGGAGAGCGTTGGCGCGTTGGAGAGCGTTGGCGCGTTGGAGAGCGTTGGCGCGCAGGAGAGCACTGGCGAGTGGGCGAGCGCTGACGCGTAGGAGAGCGCTGGCGCGTAGGGTGTTGGCGCGCAGTAGGTTGATGGCGCGCTGGCGACCAGGGGAGCGCTGGAGCGCAGGTGAGCGCTGGCGCACTATCTCAGGAACAGCAGGTGATCATTGGCGCGCATGATCGACATGGCGCGTAAGGAACGCGTGCGCACGATGGCGCGTACGCCCTTGTTGCCCCGAAGGGACCGGTGCCTGACTATGAAAGACAGGTTTTGTCGGCGCGTAAAGCGCATCAGCTGCCAGGAACGGCAACGGCAGGTCAGCAGGTCTGTCGGGTGGAAGGTCGACGTGCCCTTTAAAAGGACGACCTTCCACCAAAGGGGATCACGAACGATCCACAGAGAAGTCCAGGACCGTAGCAGGAACAGTCGGTGATCGTTGACGAGGCTCCTCTATGGAGGACTGCAACGAAGATGATGAACCGAAGAGGCGCCTCCTCACCGCTTTATAAGGTGAAGGAAGGCCTTTCCGGCAAAGAGAAAGGCGAGCCTTGCGGCGTATACGCCCTCTGGGGGCCATTGGATCAGCAAGCTGACCTTCAGTAGTCCTCCGAAGAGGAGTCTCTGTGAGTGAACTCCCCCGAGGGGGAGATTCACTGGCAGGAGAGACTGTTGGACTTAGTTTCTCCCTCGTAGGTTGAGCAGGAACGGGAGTATCTAAGCCTTCAGCTACTGCAGGATGAGAAGAGGCAGAGGTATTAGGAGATACCGCATTGGATACCTCTGACACCATAACATCGACAATAGACAGAGGATCAACCTCTGCCAAATTCGGCGATTGCTTGACAGCGGCACCCAATCGGATGATGTCAAGAAGTGCTTCCTTGGAGGGCGAACCCTCAAGCCCCAAGGAAGACCAAAGCTGAAACAGATTAGATAAATTAAAATCCTCCCCCGGGGGGAGAGGTGGAGCTGCCTCGCTAGGGGAGGCAACGCTATCTCTCGAACCTCGAGTTCGGGAAACAGAACCACAGTCTATGCTACCACTCGACGGTCTCTCGAAAGAGACCGATCGAGCGGGAGCTTCGGAGGAGGTTTGGGCGACGGAAGAAGAGTCCTTGGGATTTTCTCCTTTCAAAGAAAACTTCAAAGGAGAAATATCCCGCCTGGACTTCTTCTCACGTCGCCGAGAAAACCTCTCCCACTGGGAGGTAGACCACTCCCTACACTCACCACACTTATTACCACTATCACACCGTTGACCTCTACAGTAAGGGTATGAGGGTCTGTCTCGACCGCCGACATGAATGTTCCACAGGGGCGGTCGGGTAATCCAGGACAGGTGCGCATATTCGCAGAGGCCAACTTCACACTCAATCCTGTAGAAGAAAAAGCTATGCTGTCAAGAGAGAGGCGAGGGTGAGAGCGGACACGTCCGACTACCACCCGAGCCGAGAGCAAAGTGAGCTCAAGCACAGGTGTGTAAGGGGAGGGGGTAGCAAGCTACCCTCCACTAACCCCCGCTAACTAGCGGTGGTGTAGCAAACCCTCGTTAAAATTCTAATGGCTCGTCATTTCAGCTACGCCGAAAGTAATACCCTTATTAAATAGCGTGGTTTGTATGTCAGTTACGGAACAAATAAATTTTTGAACATACTTACCTGGTGGTTATATATATAGCTTACGTCCCTGACGTCATGGCAGAAAAATTCAAAACTCGCGCCAATCGCTGATTGGATAGCCAGGTGTGTTACCTATGTGCCTCTGGCAAGGTACCCAGAAACTATTCCATCGGTATTCATATCTTCCATGCCTCTAGTCTCTAGAGGGGAGGAGGGGGTATTCTAATTATATATAACCACCAGGTAAGTACAGTATGTTCAAAAATTTATTTTATAATGAAAATAACATTTTTAAACACAAGACTTACCTGGTGGTTATATATATAGCTGATTAACACCTTTGGTGGAGGGTTAGAGACAACCAATATAGTTGGAATTCTGCTTAAGAGTTTTTTAAATACAAAACAAACTGAAGGGTATCGGCGGGGGGGGTTAATTTTAAGTGGCGGTGTTGAAACTTACACAGTTATTACCTCTAATTATAAGGAAGATTCACATAAAATTTCAGGTCAATTGAATGAAAACTTTCTTTTTTACGAATATTTTTCTCTTAAAAATAACGTTTTTTTCATGTTTTTTAAATTAGATCTCCTTTCTTGTTTATCACTCAATTTAAAAAAAAGGTACCAGCAGAAAGTTCAATTCCTACCAAATAAAATGATATGATAGAAAATCTAATATACGATTTATGCTATTTTTAAACAATTTTTAGAAATGCAATAAAAAAATACCATAAAATTATGTATTTCAATGTTCGTAGAAAAAAATTAAGAGAGAAAAGAAGAAAGATAGCCCTGGTGATGAGTTTTCTCACAATCTCTAATTAAATTGCTTTTTAGATTATAAAAATCCACTCATAAATAACAGAGTTATTTAAGTTTGAAAGTAGAAAAATGTATGTTTTGAGAAAAACGGTTCTAAAGTTTTGCTTACCTTTTTTTGCTTTTAAAACCATATAGTGTCTCTTGGAAAACCCTATAGGGCACCTAGTACCCTCTCTTTTATAAGAGATATTATCCCCTCTAAAAAAAAAAAAAAACACTTTTCACTTAAACAAAATAGTTATAATCGTATTTTATGTATGGGGGGGAGGGTATCATAGAGCGCCACTCTACTCTTTGTTGCCAGGGTTTTTGGGGAACAATGAGCTCCACCTTCATATCCTCCTTTAGATGTTCTTTGTTTCTTTGCCGTTCTTGAATACATTGCAGACATTCTTTTCCTGGTCTTCTCCTTATATATTTTTTATATCTTTGGTAAGTGCTGTTTGCCATAGGTCTAGCACCTAAGGCAATTCGAGTGTTATTCAAGGCTCCTAAACCTCCCCCATTTATCATATTTTGATGCATAAAAGAAGCTGTTGTTTCACCAATAGTATCTGTTTTCACACTTTCATTTTCTTTCACGTTTGTATGTTTGAAAACAGACGGTTCTTCACACAGACACTTTAGTTTCAAGTCAACATCAAAACTGTTTTTATCAACTTCGAGTGTTATGTTGCTTTCACACTGCCCACAATATGTCAAACTAAAAGCATCTTTCAAAACTTTCAAGGGTAATAAAACTATTTCCCCATCACTGCTTTCACTTAGGAGCTTTTCTTTTTCAGTTACAAAACCACTCAATAAAGAATTTCGTAGTTTGGCTCCCGATACCACACCATCATCTGTTGCATCATGAACAGAAGTTACATTTCGAAAATGTTCCTTCTCCTCTTCGTCCTTCTCCTCCTCAACATCATCAGATAACTTCAAAATAAAATCATCAGTTCCATCATCATCACCTTGATATATTTGAGCAAGGGAATAATAGAATTCACTGGAAGCAGCTTCGCTATAGGAAAGACTCGCGAGGTCATTCTCATACGTGTTGAGCACATGGTGTTTGTTTATGTTTTTGTTTTCGTTATAAGCCCTAATATTGCGAGAGCTTGCTTTCCCTTCGCTTACTAAACTTCCTTAAAGGCATTTTGGTAGTATATATAAATCACAATTGATGTTCAATAATTAGAAAAAGTGATGCAACTGTTTGAAAATACAAGAGGGCACAATCACAGACTATATATCTAGCTGAAACTGTCTTTGTTTTCGCCATGATCATAGGGAGATGCCGACTCTATCGGGAAAACATACCGTACGACGAACGAAAAAAAATTATAATAAAAAGAAATAAATACTTCGAGGAAGAACGAAAAAAGAAAATGCTAAGGTTACGCTTACCCAGCCCTTTAATCCTTTACCAGGTAGGTCCTTTAAATTGCCCTTTAAACCATTTAAAAGGCTTTGTATCGATTTCATCTTGCGCATGGCAACGGAGGGAACCCCAACTTATCGAAATATGACAGTGACTAATTTTCGCGAATTTCAGCTAATATCGCTAAAATTACACCAGGCTGATACCCTTAAGGGTTCCTACCTGATAAGGAAGCTGACTTCAATGATACTCTGCCATTATGTCTGCTTTCCTTATGAGATCCAACGGTCCTCTCAGGGGGCTGAAGATCCCTAGGAGCTGCCAACCGGTGATCACACCTCTTTGTGACAGCGCCTCCACTAATACCCATTCCGAGGCGCTCTCAAGGAACAAAAAAGACCACCTGACAAAATGGAGTTTTTATGATAAAACAAAGTTTTATGAATACTTACCTGGCAGTTATATATATATATATATAGCTTAGTCTCTGACATCCCGGCAGAATTTTTCAAAAATTGCGGCAACCGCCGTGTGATGGTTGTGCCGTTAGGTGGTTAACACCACTTACAGGGTGGTACTTGGAATCATTCCCGTTTTCTGTTCCTCAGATCATCTTTGCCCAACCTGTCTCCTGAGGGGAGGTGGGTGGGCCTTAAAATATATATATAACTGCCAGGTAAGTATTCATAAAACTTTGTTTTATAATAAAAACTCCATTCTTATGAATAGAACTTACCTGGCACTAATATATATATATATATATATATATATATATATATATATATATATATATATATATATATATATATATATATATATATATATATATATATATATATATATATATATATATATATATATATATATATATATATAGCTGATTCACACATTTGGAGGAGGGTGAAGGACAGTAAACATCGTTGGGGAAACAACAAAAAGTTGTAGGAGAAAAAACACCTTGATTCCTTACCTGCTAAGGTAGCTGACTTCAAAGGTTCCTGCCACTTGAGTCACTTTCCCTTAGGAGTGTCAGCCAGGAGTGGACCTGTCATGCTGAAAACCACTCAATCGAGTCTGTCAAACGGGTTGAGACCAACAACTTGACTAGACTTCAGAACTACCTTCGCCCCTTATATCAAAAACTGCAACCTTACTAAAACTAACCACCTAACCTTGCAGAATAGATATAAAGTATCTATCTAGACTGAGGGTACTGTACCACAAGTCAACGTCCTCAGACAACCGTAAAAACCCCGACCCCCACACAGGTATACAAAAGCTAAGGTTGAAGGGAGGTAGTGACTCCTTTGCCTAATACAGAAGCCGTAGCCACTTATGGGCCCAAGGTGTAATACCTTTCATAATCCACTCTTACCTCTCTGAGGTAATGAGAGGCGAACACAGAGTTGCTTCTCCGGAACGTTGCATCCATAATTTGCCTAACTGACATATTCTTACAGTATGCCAGCGAAGTAGCAATAGCTCTCACTTCGTGAGCCCGTACTTTCAAAAGGCCGAAGTGCTCTTCCTCACACAAGAGGTGAGCTTCTCTTATAGTCTCCCTCAGGAAAAATGACAATGCATTCTTTGAAAGGGGTTTTTGTGGATCTTTCACTGAGCACCATAAGGAGTTAAATTCACCTCTAACATTCTTAGTGTGAGACAAATAAGCTCTAAGGGTTCTAACTGGACAGAGGAGCCTCTCCTGCTCTTGACCCAACAGATTAGTGAGGTTAAGGACCTCAAAAGTCCTCGGCCAGGGTTTTGAAGGGTTCTCCTTCTTGGCGAGGAAGTCAATCCTTAAAGCACATACCGCTCCATTCTGATTGAAGCCCACATGTTTCTCAATAGCATGAACCCTGCTGACCCTTTTAGCTGTGGCCAGAGCCATCAGGAAGAGGGTTTTCTTCGTAGCATCTCTAAGAGAAGCTTGCGAGATGGGTTCAAACTTCTTGGTGCATAGAAACTTCAGAACCACATCCAGGTTCCAAGATGGGGGCCTTAACTGAGCCTGCTTAGTTGTCTCAAAAGACTTCACGAGGTCTTGCAAGTCTTTATTCTGAGACAAATCTAAGCCTCTATGCCTACAGACAGCTGAGAGCATACTCCTATACCCTTTAATCGCGGATCCCGCCAGTTTAGCAACCTGTCTGAGGGATAACAAAAAATCCACAATTCGACTTACAAAGGCAGTGGTTGAGGAAACATGGAGTTTTTATGATAAAACAAAGTTTTATGAATACTTACCTGGCAGTTATATAAATATAGCTTAGTCTCTGACGTTCGGCAGAATTTTTCAAAAGTCGCGGCAACCTCCTTGTGGTGGTTGTGCGGTTAGGTGGTTAACACCCCTTACAGGGTGGTACTTGGAATCATTCCCGTTTTCTGTTCTTCAGATCATCTATGCCCAACCTGTCTCCTGAGGGGAGGTGGGTGGGCCTTAAAATATATACCTGTATATAACTGCCAGGTAAGTATTCATAAAACTTTGTTTTATCATAAAAACTTCATTTTTATGAATAGAACTTACCTGGCAGTTATATATATATAGCTGATTCACATATTTGGAGGAGGGTGAAAGACAGTAAACATCGTTGGGGAAACAACAAAAAGTTGTAGGAGAAAAAACACCTTGATTCCTTACCTGCTAAGGTAGCTGACATCAAAGGTTCCTGCCTCTTGAGTCTCTTTCCTTAGGAGTGTCAGCCAGGAGTGGACCTGTCATGCTGAAAACCACTCAATTGAGTCTGTCAACGGGGTGAGACCAACAACTTGACTAGACTTCAGAACTGCCTTCGTCCCTTATATTAAAAACTGCAATCTTACTAAAACTAACCACCTCACCTTACAGAATAGATATAAACTATCTATCTAGACTGAGGGAACTGTACCATAAGTCAACGTCCTCAGACAACCATAAAAAACACCAACCCACACACAGATATACAAAAGCTAAGGTTGAGGGGAGGTAGTAACTCCTTTGCCTAATACAGAAGCCGTAGCTACGTATGGGCCCAAGGTATAACTTCTTTCGTAATCCACTCTTACCTCTCTAAGGTAATGAGAGGCGAACACAGAGTTGCTTCTCCGGAACGTTGCATCCATAATTTGCCTAACTGACATATTCTTACAATATGCCAGCGTGGTAGCAATAGCTCTCACTTCGTGAGCCCGCACTTTCAAAAGGTCGAAGTGCTTTTCCTCACACAAGAGGTGAGCTTCTCTTATAGTCTCCCTCAGGAAAAAAGACAGAGAGTTCTTTGGAAGGGGTTTTTGCGGATCTTTCACCGAGCACCATAAGGAGCTAGATGCTCCTATCACATTCTTAGTGTGAGACAAATAAGCTTTAAGGGCTCTAACTGGACAGAGGAGCCTCTCCTGCTCTTAACCCACTAGATTAGTGAGGTTAGGGACCTCAAAAGTCCTCGGCCAGGGTTTTGATGGATTCTCGTTCTTGGCGAGGAAGTCAATTCTTAAAGCACAAACCGCTCCATTCTGATTGAAGCCCACTTGTTTTTCAATAACATGAACCTTGCTGACCCTTTTAGCTGTGACTAGGTCCATCAGGAAGAGGGTTTTCTTCGTTACATTTCTAAGAGAAGCTTGCGAGATGGGTTCAAATTTCTTGGTGCAAAGAAATTTCAGAACCACATCCAGGTTCTAAGAAGGCGGCTTTAACTGAACCTGTTTAGTTGTCTTAAAAGACTTCACGAGGTCTTGCAAGTCCTTATTTTGAGACAAATCTAAGCCTCTATGCCTACAGACCGTCGAGAGCATACTTCTATACCCTTTGATCGTGGATACTGCTAGTTTAGCATCCTGTCTGAGGTATAACAAAAAATCTGCAATTTGACTCACAGAGGTAGTGGATGAGGAAACTTTGTGCTGCCGACACCAAGCTCTAAAAGTCTCCCACTTAGATTGGTAGACCCTTTGTGAAGAGACCCTCCTCGCTCTGGCAATAAGCTTTTGCAGCTTGTCCAGAAAATCCTCTCGCTCTGACAAGCTTCTCGATAGTCTGAAGGCAGTCAGTTTGAGAGCGAGGGGGTTTTGATGATACCTCTCGAAGTGGGGTTGTTTGAGAAGCTTTGGACTTGCAGGAAGGCTTCTTGCGAAGTCCATCAACATGTCTACCACTTCCATGAATCATTCTCTCATTGGCCAGAATGGAGCTACTAAGATCATGCATCCCGAATCGAGGAGAGTGAATTTCCTGACGACCAGATTGATAATCTTGAATGGGGGAAAAGCATGTGTCCATCCCTGTCCAATCCATCAAAAAGGCGTCTACCACTATTGCCTCCTTGTCCGGGACTAGGGACCAATAGTTGGGGATCCTCTTGTTCTGGTTGGAGGCGAAAAGGTCTATTACAGGTCTCCCCCACAACTTCCAGAGACTCTGACACACCTGCTGGTTGAGGGTCCATTCCGTGGGAAGAACTTGCCCTTTCCTACTGAGCATGTCTGCCCTTACATTCCTCTGTCCCTGTACGAATCTTGTCAACAGTTCTACTTTGTTTTCCTTCGACCATAGAAGGAGCTCCCTTGCTGTTTCGAACAGAGACTGAGAGTGAGTTCCCCCTTGCTTCCTGATGTAAGCTGGAGCCGTGGTGTTGTCCAAGTTGACCTCCACTATCTTCCCTGACACTGAGTCTTTGAAGACCTTTAGCCCTAACAGAATGGCCATCAACTCCTTCCTGTTGATGTGCCATCCGAACCGACTCTTTTCCCAAGAGCCTGAGACCTCCTTGCTTCCTAGTGTTGCTCCCCATCCTGATTCTGACGCGTCTGAGAACAAAACTAGGTCTGGGTTCTTCTTGTACAGGGAGATTCCTTCCCCTAACAAAGCTGGATCCAGCCACCACATCAGATGGTCCTTGACCTCTGCTGGAATGGGGAAGGAAAAGGAGTTTTCCTGTTCCACACCTTCGATAGGAATTGTTGAAGAGGTCTTAGGTGGAGTCTCCCCAAAGAGACAAACTGTTCGAGGGAGGAGAGGGTTTCCAGTAAAATCATCCACTCCTTCGCTGAGCACTTCTGTTTCTTCAGGAATTCTCGGACCTTCTCGAGGCACCTGGTCTGCCTCTCCTGGGAGGGAGAAGCCCTTAAAAGAACTGAATTCAGAACTATCCCCAAATAGAGAATAGTCTGATTCGGCTCGGTCTGAGATTTCTCCCTGTTGATGACGAGACCCAGTTCTTGAGCCATCATGAACGTTTTTTGTAGGTCCTCCAGATATTTTTCTTTCGACCGTGATCATATCAATCAGTCGTCTAGATAAAAGGATACCCTTATCCCCTCTTGATGCAGCCAGCCTGCCACGTTCGCCATTATCATGGTGAAGACTTGAGAAGCCGTGCTGGGACCGAAGCAAAGTGCCTTGAACTGGAAGCACTTGCCCTGGATCACAAATCTCAGGTATTTCCTCGAAGTCAGATGGATGGGGACGTGAAAATAAGCGTCCTACAAATCAAGAGACACCATCCAGTCCCCTGGACGTACTGCTGCCAGCACAGACTGAGTCGTCTCCATGGTGAACTTTGTCTTCTCCACGAAGACGTTCAGAGAGCTGACATCCAGGACGGGTCTCCATCCACAAGAGTTCTTGGGTACCAGAAATAGGCTATTGTAAAAGCCTGGGGAGGAAAGGTCCAGAACTGGCTCTATCCCTCCCTTGTCCAGCATTTGGTCGACCAGATCCAGAAGAGCCTTTTGTTTCCCCGCATCTGCGTACTGAGCCACTAAGGCTAGAAGAGAATCTGAAAGAGGAGGCTTCTTCAAAAGGGGGATCTTGTATCCTTCCTTGATGACTGAGAGGGATCAGGTGTCCGCCCCTCTTCTCATCCAAGACTGCCAAAAAAGTGACAGTCTTGCCCCTATCGTTGTCTGGAGGACTTGCACTTCATTTTTGGGTCGACCTGTGACGCCCGGTGAAAAGGGTCCTTCTTATCTCTTTTCTGATATAAATACTTCCAAATATACCAGAGAAAGTTAAAGCATGGAATGCAGAGGTTACTACCCTCGAGCGAGCACCTTAAGGGCGTCGTGTATAAAGAAAGGGCGTGTGAAAAACACTATTCACAGGTCATCTTCATTTAGATCAATCCTTCCTCAAAAGGGGGGAGCCGCCCTAACGGCACCAACCTAACTCACCTGATCTACTCAGCGACGCCTGCCTCGAGCGCCCTCTACACATCCTTCTGTTAGACTTGTACTAAGGACGATTGCTTTGTTTTGTGTCTCGTTTTTAGCTGTTTTTTGTGGATTTCTTTATCATGGCTGAAGCTCTCCTTACTCCTGCACCAATGTTAAGTACCATAGATTGTTTTGACAGTTTTTCTAGTACCGGCCAAGTAGTGTTAAGTAATAGGAAGTGTTTTTAATACGTTCGACCCTGTGCCTTCTGTGGTCCACACGGCCATTTTGATTGTGTAAGCTCAGTGCGTTTTCTATTTGCTTTTCGTTGCCCTTTTGGTACTGTTATCTGTTAGGTTCATTAATCTTAAGTAATTTTATTTTAATCTTATTTTAAGATTGTAGGCTCCATGCCACTGTTTGAACCATTTATCTTTATTTGTGGTACTTATTAGTCGTTTACAAGTCCGTTTCTGTTAACGAAAAATAGCGTTCGGGGTTTCATTACAGTTTAGTACCGCCGATTCGGTGGGTCTTTTATTATTATCATTCTTTGACTGTATTCCCCTTTCGCTATTCTTTGTTAGTCTTTTATTGTTATTTTCGGACAGATGTGTTTTATTTTTGAAGTTCGTGCTTGTTAGATTGGCCGTCGTAACGGACAAGTCCGAGAGAATGGGATTCCCGCTTTCTTTATTATAGACTCGGGGGCCCGTTCTCTCTGTCCCACTTAAGGGATGACTACGTTATATACGGGATTGTTTTAAGGTTACGACGATCTTTCTTGGCTTATTGTTGGTGTTAGATCCGTGTCGTGTTAGAGTCGCTTTAGGTATCGGCCTGCCTTGCGCGGCCTTATGTTTCCCCCCTCCCCCCTCCCCCTTAGTTCCACTCTCTCCTCGCTCCGGCATGGGAGTTGGGTCGGAACATTCTTCATACTCTGCCGTGAGTTTCACTCTAACTGGGAACGCTTATTACCTATTACCTTTTGCGCCCCTTCGACAGGGAATCCTCCCCTCGTTGGCTTTCCGCAACTTGACTCCGGCTTCGGACTTCCATTCACACGAATCTGATGTATCTTCTTTTTGGGCTCAAGCCATGTCGTCCTGATGGAAGGTTCCTTCAGTAGCTTCCTATGGTATATTTAACTGCAGTGGATATTCCCAGAGAATTAAACTAAAGGTTATCATGGAATTCTAACTTCTGGTGCGAGTACCCTAAAGGTTTCCCTCTAGGATATCGTATATCAACAGGGGACGCATGTATGAACACGCCACATAGCTATCTGCACCCCATATAGAGTTAACACTTCGATATGGAAAGGTGGCTGAGTAACTGAGGAGCCGTTCCAAAGTTACTCTCATCCGTGGCTACTTTTGGTACTCGAGACGTAAACAAACGGGCTCCATTGCTAAATGACGTCACGTCCGTCCTCATCCTTTCGCCTGTAGCTTCTACGCTGTCGGATTTTTCCCAAGTGCCTCTTTTATCTGCTTACATCGCCGTAATGTCGCAGCCTTCAGCCTCGCCTTCTTCTGGAAAGTTGAGTACCAGGTCCTAGTATTGTTTAAATAAGCTCTGGCCGTAAAGTAACTTCTATTTTTCCTAAAATACTGTGTTTTGTGGCGGAGCTGTGCCGATACCGGACGCGCCATGACGGCGTCGCTGTTCACGTTGCATGCTTTATTTAGTTAGCCAGAACAGCCCTCTCCGGTCCTTTAACTAATTTATATTATTAGTTATTTAGTCTTCATAGCTAGGAAATCATTATATCGTGTTTTAGTGCTCGTTAGACTACGGTCGTTGTTCGACCCCATACTAGATTGCTAGCTTAGCCCCTAGGCTTGAAAGCCTAGTGCTCACTTTCATGCATGATATATATTAGTGTTCCTAAGTTAAGTTATGAAGATTTTTTCATTATTAAACATACTAGTAACTGTGATGTAAGTGTTTTCGACTTCGGGGACCATACAAGGGACTGAGTTGGTTTGTGTACCAACCCCCTCCTAACCTAATGTAGGAACCCTTGTATGCTCCCTATTCCCCTTACCTACGGGTAATTCCCTCTGTGTAGCCTTGCTTTTCCCTTATTCTATAATAGGGAGAATCTTGTCTTCACCCAGAGTATGTATCGCTTCTCAGCCTACCCTAAGAGAATGAACCCCCCTTAGGGTCGTGCCTAAGACATTAGGAAGGGCTCTGCCCTTCCCCAGTTGCACTTGGTTGGGTTATTCCTTCCTCCCTGCAACTAGCGATGTGTCTTTCCAGGCTTTCCTAGCCTAGGAGTTGGTCCTCCTAATCTAGGTTAAGCTCTGGGGGCAGACTCTGACTTATTATAGTTTAGGACAGTACATTAGTACTGTACCTGATCTGCGCTACCTATCGTAGGTTAGGGAGCGTTCTCCCTTGCCTTGGTGGCCTCTCTCATACAGAGTCTACCCATTTAGAAAGACCCCTACTTCTCCCTCCCCACTCTATCCCTTTGGTGTAGGCCTGCCTACACACCCCTGTCCTCGGTCCTACAACTCCTCCCTTGGGTGGAGTGGTAGGGCTAACCTTGTTCTCCTGCTGAGCTGGCCGCTCTGGTACACATACCCTTCATAGCGTTCTATAAGGGTGGTTGCTGGCGGCAGTCCTGCCGGCGGAGGATTCCCCCTCTTTGAGTGCTCTCTATCCCTCCCTTGCGTTACCTCAGGCTTCCGGCCGTCTGCCGGCCCACTTCCGCCGGATTTTAGGAGTACCTACTCCTATCATGAGTGCACTCTCTCCGGAGGGATGCCGAAGGGTTATAGGATATTACCCCTCCAATCCCTCCTTACCTTTCTCTCTCTCTATCATGGTGCCGGTCCCTTGCCGCCTCTACTGCCGGCGATAACCGCCACTACCTCAGGTGACCTCTATTCATATGATACCTCCCCTCTAGGACGTCAGCCTACCGCCTGCCGGAGGCTGCCGCCTTCCGCCGGCATACCGCCGACGTCCCACCCCTTATATTTACCTAGCGACAGCCGGGCGACTGCCGGAGTCTGCCGCCCACAAGCCGGCACTGATTGCTGGCAATCTAGGTGTCCACCCTTTATATATATATACTGTATCTTATGAATTGAACTAAGGTTCACCATGCCGTCAGCCTCCGGCTGCCGAAGCCTGCCGCCTCTGCCGGCGATCCGCCGCTGTGCCGGCGGTCACCACCGTGGTATTGTCCATTTCGGTTGCTCAGTGTGTCTTCCTTGATGTTTTCCACCCTGCAGGACCGGCCTCCGGCGTGCCGTCGGTCTGCCGGAGCCGGCGCCCCCTAATGAGGCGCTAAGGGACATGTACCCCTTCCATGTTGCTGGCAGTCAATATGATGCAGCCAGATAGCCTGGCCACCTCCATATAGGTATTGTTATACCAACTAATATAGTGGTTATGCTGTTTGATTGCACATTACAACATTTCCAGCACATTCTGTGCATCTTAGTGCAGTCGATTGCCGGAACCTACATTTTACTAAGGGGTTTATCCTATTTTCCCCTCTCCCCCAAGGCTCTGAGTGGTCTCAGATCCTTTTACACTCTGCGGACAATTCCTTTTTAGGAAGCCTAGCTTGGCTCATCCATACGGATTTTCCCTCATTTGAGACCCTCGGGTCCTAAGGAATTGTCTACGGATAAGGTTACAGTAACCAGCTGGGCGGGATTCACAAGTATGTGTCTATCTACTTCCCTTCCTGCTCATCAATCTTGAACATTAATATGCCATTATAGATCAAGTTATTCTTAAGTCTAGAGTAATGTAAGTCATTCTTACGCCTTCCATGTACTCATGATCTCTTTCTTTTACAGGAGGAGTATGTAAAGTGCGAAAGCAACTTCTGTGGAGTTAAGCGCCAGGACTTTTACGGGCACAAGGCGTGCCGGACCCACGCCCCCTGCGCCGCCAAGAAAGGCGACCTTAAATTCTGGGACCCGCAGAACTGTTCAGTCTGCAAGAGTCTTCTTGACGAGGCGTTCAACGATCCTCCTACTACGGAGGTAAGGGACATCGCTAGAGAGAAGCTTCGCAAATGGGTGCGAGGCTTCCAAAAGAACGTCTCTGGACCGTATCTTCCCAATGAAGATTTGAGGGCTTTGCTTTTTCCGAAAGCATCCAAGGACTCGGTGGTCCCTCAAGAACAAATTCCCACCGTCCAAATAGTGCTCGAACCCGACATCATCATGGCACAGTCCATGCGTGAGTGCCATCTTGATTCCGACACCGTGGAACGTATGTCGGAGGTGTCAGAAGAAACGGAGAAGAACCTCATGGGCGAAGAGCTCGACTATGAGGAAGATCAGGTGGAATACCCTGACTTGGAGAACGAGGTCGCTCCAGCTCCCCCAGCAACTCCAGCGCCGTCCGAGGAACCTGTTCCTTCGACTTCTGCCACCCCGGACCCTCTTCCATCGGCCACTCAAGAGGTCTTCAGAATGCTTGAAGCCTTCATGGACAAGAAGCTGAGAGAAACCCAGGAACAATTCCGGACGACTCATGTCGGGTTCAAACAACAGAAGAAGATTTCGGTTAAGGACCTCCCCACCTGCTCGGAAGGTAACCCTTGGAGATACGCTGAGCATATGCCAATCACTACTGTACTGGAAAAATCTTCATTAGTGAAAGGGTTGGCTCTATTATCCTGGAAGAAGTGGAGTTCTTCCCGAACTTCGAGGCTTATCCGGACTGTTACGTCCGGCTCAGGTCCGAACCAGCCTCAAAAGAATAGACCGAACCAAAGGAAGTGATAGTGTTCGATCTCGCGAAGGCCCAAGCTATGCTAGCTCAGGCAGTGAAGAGTCGGGGTTTCACAAACTCCAAGATGCCAGCACTGAGCAAGAAGCATCCAACCTTTGTTGCTCCAGCTACTGCGACCTTCCCCTTCATTGAAAAGGCCTTCCAAGCGGTCATGAAGGCTGTGGAGGAAGGGAAGCCTTGCCCTGCACTGGAGGAGTCCAGACCCTTCTCCCTCACTCTTCCCCCTGATGGCAGGTACTGGAAAGACGTCCAGCTTACTTTCACGGTAGGAAAACTAGAACCTGATGTGGCTGGTCGTCAGTTCAACGAGGACCTTCCACGACTGAATGATCATCTCCTTCGTAGGGAACAGGATACTAAGGAGAGACTCGCCGCTACGCTGTCACATCAGGTACAGCTAGAACTCATGGCCGGGGACACCAGAGTCCCGGACTTTTACATGGTCCTTGCTAAGTCGCACCTGGCGACTGTGACCAAGGATCTGTACAGTTTCGCTAGGGCTCGCAGAGTCTGTAGGGAATTCGTATTCGCCAGTGCAACGGTGAAACACGAACCCCGGAGACTGAGTTCCTCCAACATCTGGGATAAACATCTCTTCCCGTCTGCCTTGGTGAAAGAGATAGTGGACAAAACTGCCACGGAGAACCGGAACCTTCTCCACAAGTGGGACATGTCCCGAAAGAGGAAGTCCTCTCAGGACTATGGCCCTCAGCCTAAGAGGAAATCCTCAAAACCCAGACCCCAGCAACGTCAACCAAGAAGACAGTTTCCGGGTCCCGCTACTCCCCAAGTGGCCACGCAGCCACAACAGACCTTTCAACTGGTCCCCCAGCCGGTGGTGTCGCAGTCACCGGTCTTCAGCCCTGCCTATGAGCAACATTCTACTACCTTTCGTCCCAGAGGTAGGGGCTCAGGCAGAGGCTCCAGCAGAGATTCTTCTCGCCGTCCCTCCAGAGGCAGAGGAGGAAGGGGAGCTAGCGGCCGAGGTGGCAAACCCTCGGGACACCAGAAGCAATGAAGTGCTTCCGGTGAGAGGAAGACTCCGCCAATTCCAGGATCGTTGGACCTTCGATCCTTGGGCACACAGCATCGTCAAGAAAGGACTGGGCTGGAGCTGGACTCAACCACCCCCATCCTTCCAGCAATTCTTCCAACAGTCAACCCCCCTCCTGGAAGAATATGTCCTGGAACTCTTGAACAAGAAGGTGATCAGGAGGGTAAAGTCAACCAGGTTCCAAGGGAGACTCTTTTGTGTTCCCAAGAAAGACTCAGAGTCATTCTAGACTTGTCCCCTCTCAACAAGTTCATTGCGAACAACAAATTCAAGATGCTGACTCTGCAACAAATAAGGACCCTTCTGCCTCACAGGGCCTACACGGTCTCCATAGACCTGGCGGATGCCTACTGGCACATTCCAATGAATCACTACGCTTCCTCCTACCTAGGATTTCGACTCCAAAGGAAAAGTTACACCTTCAGGGCCATGCCCTTCGGGCTCAACGTGGCTCCACGGATCTTCACCAAGCTGGCAGACGCAATCGTCCAACAGCTACGTCTTCAGGGCATCTAAGTGATGGCCTACCTAGACGACTGGTTAGTCTGGTCGACATCGCCCGAAGATTGTCTGAGAGCCTGCAACAAAGTCACCCAGTTCCTAGAGCATCTGGGCTTCAAAATAAACGCAGAAAAATCTCGCCTCTCTCCAGCTCAGAAGTTCCAATGGTTGGGAATCCATTGGGACCTTCCTTTCCATTCCACCGAAGAAAAGGAAGGAAATAGCAGGGTCTGTCAGAAGACTTTTAAAATCCAAACGGATCTCAAGACGCCAACAGGAACAAGTTCTCGGCTCTCTACAGTTCGCCTCTGTGACAAACCCAGTGCTTCGCGCACAGCTAAAAGATGCCGCATGAGTCTGGAGATGATTCGCATCCATCGCTCGAAGAGACCTCAAGAGACGGCTTCCAAACAGACTTCGCTTACTTTTAAAGCCGTGGTCAGAAGCAAAGGCCCTGAAAAGGTCCATCCCTCTTCAACACCCGCCTCCATCGATCAACATCCACACGGACGCTTCACTGGAGGGTTGGGGAGGTCACTCCAACCAACAGCAGGTTCAAGGAACATGGTCTCCCCTATTCAAGACGTTTCACATCAACATCTTGGAGGCCATGGCGGTTCTTCTCACCCTGAAGAAACTCTCCCCGCCTCCCTCGATCCACATCCGTCTGACTCTGGACAACTCGGTGGTAGTCAGATGTCTCAATCGTCAGGGCTCGAGATCGCCCCAGAAAAATCAGGTGCTTCTCCCTATCTTTCGTTTGGCAGAAAGGAAGAAATGGCACCTGTCTGCAGTTCACCTACAAGGATTCCGCAATGTGACGGCGTACGCTCTATCGAGGACAAGCCCAATAGAGTCGGAATGATCTCTAGACGCACGATCATTCTCCTTCATCTCTCACCAAGTCCCGGAACTTCAGATCAATCTCTTCGCAACGAGCGACAACAATCAACTTCCTCGATATGTGGCCCCGTACAAGGACTCCAAGGCAGAAGCGGTGGACGCCATGTCCCTGGATTGGAACAGATGGTCCAAGATCTACCTGTTCCCTCCTCCCAAACTGAGAACCTTCAAAGGGACAGCGGCCCTAGTGGCTCCCAAGTGGCCCCGGAACAATTGGTATCCTCTGGTCCTGGAGCTGCAGCCCACGCTGATCCCTCTACCGGGCCCAGTCCTCTCTCAACAAGTACAGAAGTCGACTGTCTTCGCTTCATCACTGAAAGTCAGGGACCTTCATCTCATGATTTTCTCTCCTTAGCCGCAAAGAAAAGGTTTGGGATCTTGAAGAAAAGCTTAGACTTCCTCGAGGAGTACAAGACAGAGTTTACCAGAAGGCAGTACGAATCTTCCTGGAAAAAGTGGGTTTCCTTCGTCAAGGCAAAAAATCCTACGGAAATCACCATTGATTTTTGCATGTCCTTCTTCATTCACCTTCATGGACAAGGCTTATCAGCCAACACGATTTCCACCTGCAAATCGGCTTTGACTAGACCACTCCTGTACGCCTTCCAGATTGATCTGTCCAGTGATATCTTCAATAAATTGCCAAAGGCATGCGCTAGACTACGCCCAGCACCTCCGCCAAAACCTATCTCCTGGTCCCTGGACAAGGTGCTCCATTTTCCTTCTAGCCTGGACAACGATTCGTGCCCTCTGAAAGACCTGACTCAAAAAGTTATCTTCCTTTTTGCTCTCGCCTCGGGAGCCCGAGTCAGTGAAATAGTGGCATTATCAAGAGAAGAGGGTCATATCCTGTTCGCCGAGACAGATCTTACCCTCTTCCCCAATCCGACGTTTCTCGCCAAGAATGAACTACCCACCAAGAGATGGGGCCCTTGGAGAATCTTCCCCCTGAAGGAAGATGTCTCTCTATGCCCAGTGGAGAGTCTTAAGGTCTATCTTCGAAGAACTTCAGACTTCGGTGGAGGACAACTCTTCAAAGGAGAAACATCGGGTAGCGACCTGTCATTGAAACAAGTAAGAGCGAAAATCGCCTACTTCATTCGCAGAGCGGATCCTGACAGTACACCCGCAGATCACGATCCTAGGAAAGTCGCTTCTTCTCTGAATTTCTTACAGAGTATGGATTTCGAAAGCCTCAAGAGCTTTACAGGCTGGAAATCATCGCGCGTTTTCTTCAAGCACTACGCAAAACAAGTGCACGAAGTGAAACATTTCGTGGTAGCTGCAGGTAGTGTTATGAAACCTGCTGCTTAAATCTGCATAGAACAGTGAGTTACTTGGGACTCTAACTCTACGGGCGCCTGTGTTGACCCTATCGTGATACATAGTGATTTAATGGACACTTAGTGTTTCTAATAAACTGTTCTTTACCAAGGTGAAATGTCATAGAATTTACATGCGTGCCACATGCCCTAGGGCATGGAGTGTTTTTCTTTGAACTTTAAAAGACTGGCGTTCCTCTGGGAACTTGTGTTTCTAAAAAGCAAACTTTTCTTTTCAGACTCAAGATCACCGTCTTTCATTTCTATGTACATTATTCTTTATTACTGTAAATAAATTCTATAATCATTATTGTAATTACTTCCATAATGATCTGCAATCTTAAAAATAAAATGTCTATTTTATTACCATGTGCGTCTCCTTTCGCTCCTATTCCTTATTAAGAAATATACGAATGTTATAGTTTCATTTACCTCTTTAATGATGATCTAAAAGAATAATATAAGTAATTATGTTATATACTCACTTATGCCTTGATAATATTCCTACTCGAATATTAACCTTTGTCCTGTCTCCGAGACCGGCATGATCTCTCCACCAGGTGAGTAGTAATTATGTTATATACTTACTTATGCTTGATAATATTCCTACTCGAATATTAACCTTTGTCTTGTCTCCGAGACCAGCATGATCTCTCCACTGGGTGAGTAGTTCTTCAATGATCGCTTCGAGATGTTCCTATTGTCCACCAGGACTTCCCTGCCAGGGGGGCAGGGAACCAGTTCATCATAGAATCTCTGGTAAGGACATGTACTATAATACTGTTCGAAGCCCTTGGCACTTAGATTAAAGGGGAAAAAATCCACGATACATTAATTCTCTGGTACACTTCCATCAGGACGACATGGCTTGAGCCCAAAAAACGGATTTTGAGCGAAGCGAAAAATCTATTTTTGGGTGAGATAGCCATGTTGTCCTGATGGACCCTCCCGTCTATTCTAGTTCAGCCTTTCAGGCCCCTCCCTGACCTACTGTATCGCGGAGATTGGTAGAAGCTGACCTCAGGATGAGGACGGACGTGACGTCATTTAGCAATGGCGCCCGTTTGTTAACGTCTCGAGTACCAAAAGTAGCCACGGATGAGAGTAACTTTGGAACGGCTCCTGTTACTCAGCCACCTTTCCATATCGAAGTGTTAACTCTATATGGGGTGCAGATAGCTATGTGGCGTGTTCATACATGCGTCCCCTGTTGATATAGGATATCCTAGAGGGAAACCTTTAGGGTACTCGCACCAGAAGTTAGAATTCTGTGATAACCTTTAGTTTAATTCCCTGGGAATATCCACTGTAGTTAAATATACCCTAGGAAGCTACTGAAGGAACCTTCCATCAGGACGACATGGCTATCTCACCCAAAAATAGATTTTTCGCTTCGCTCAAAATCCAGTTTTTGTTTTTTACTCTCCGGCGCGTCCTCCCGGAGTGCTGTGGAGATTTATTACTACATCCAGTTAACGTATCCCTTCATTGGGTTAAGGATCTATTACCAAACACCCCCCCCCCCTCATGGCCGCCGAGCTTCCATCGCCCTCCGGCTTTCCCATTACATAAGCCATAATTGTTAAAAAGTAATTACTCCGGAGCTTCGGCTCCTCCATATTCATATTCTGTATCAGTTCTATCATGATCTATTTTATTTTTTTGTAGTAATTACGGCGGAGCTCCGGCTCCATTTAGTACACGACCTCGGTTATTCACATCAACTTTAAGCTTCCCTGTCTTTACGTTTATATACTTAGTAAAGCTTCTGGGAAACCTTATACTTATCAACCCTTTTTTATTACAGAAAGTACGCTGTGCTGCCAAGGGCTGTTCCGCTACCTTTCTCGATCCGGTAGGCCATGACGTTTGCCGGTCGCATGCCCACTGCGCGATCTCTTTTGTCCGGGAGGATGGCCAGGCCCCTTACATTATCTGGTTCCCGGAAGCATGTGCGCTCTGCTACGAGCTTTCCTCCATTCTCCTCAATGATGAGGTAAGTGAGCGATGTTTTCTGCATGCTAGTTTTTAAGGCTCCGCTTTTTATTTTGGTCGTTGGTATTTTTTATTGCTTTCTCATAGTGATTCAATGTATCCTGTTTTTTGTTCTGATACTTTCTCATACTTTCCCGTCTGCCGTTCTAAGTTACCCCCCTTTTTTCAGGCTGACGAGGATTCACTCCGGGCGGCCAAAACCAGCCTCCACTCCTGGGTGTCTGGTTTCGGACGGAATGCCCCAACTGGTTGCCCCTACCTCCTTGATTTGGACATGGCTTCCCGGTTATTCCCTGGTTCCTCCTCGGCTGCAGTGCCTCTGGAACAAGCTGCCCCCATCATCGAGAGTATCAGAGCTGCCCTTCCGGTAGAAGAGGAACACCTGCTCTCCGGAGACATCTCATCCCTGGACATTCACACCGAACCAATGGATGAGCAGGTGAGTGGTGTGGATTTGGCAGAAACCTTTCTTTCTCCTACCTCTTCCTCTTCCTCTTCTTTCCACGGCTTTGACAAACCTCAGGCTTCTCCTTGGGAAGGTTCCGTCTCGGTTCGTCCCAAGGTGAAACCTATTCGTAAAAGTAAACCTAAAACTAATATTCCAGCTTCGCCTCAATCCATTTCTCCGATACCAGGACCTTCCTCAGCCCCTGACGTCCCAATGCTTTCACGCACCCCTCCCGGCCTAAAGGACAGAAAGGTAAGTCCACTAAATCTAAGGCTTCCGCTGTAGGTAGCTCCTCGGACAGCCAACTAACCTTAGAATCTATACAGGACATGGTGGAGACGAAGCTGCAGCGACACTCCGGGGTCATAGCAGAGCTGAAGGACATGGTGGCTAGCCTCATAAGAGACAAGTCTCACCCTGCACCGTCCCCAGTTCCTGACGCATCGAAGCTTCCACCCTTCGATAAAAGTAACCCTTGGAGGTGCGCATTGCATGCCCCTTATTTGGATGGCACGCTTACACTTGAAGGGTTAGGGACCCGCCCTCTCGAGGATCTGGAGTTCTTCCCTCCAGGTCTCCAGTTCCCCTTCAATGGCTTTGTTCGCTTACGTGAACATGCCTTAGTGCGGATGGACAAGGTCCCGAAGGAGACGGTTATATTCCCAAAGGAGCAGGCCCAAGCTGTCTGGGCCCGTACTCTGGCGGAATGGGGTTGCCGTAATTCCAAACAAACCCCCCACAAAGGAGCGTATACCATCTTTATCACTCCTCCGTCCATCCCTTCCCCGCTTACACTACTGATAAAATCGCGGAACTAACTATTCAGTCAGTTAAGGATGGCATTCCCATGCCGTCCCTTAAAGAAACAGATCCCACCTCTCTCCTCGTCCCTGGCACCTCAGCGCTCTGGAACGAGGCTTCCTCTACGTTCACGGTAGGTAAGTTAGACCCAGACTGCGCTTCCTCTCTCTTCTCGGAGAGACTCCCTAAGATAACGGACCAATTATTGAAAGTGGAATTCGAATCGAGAAACCGGCTGGCAAGAACTCTTAACTCTGTAGTTTCCTCAGAGCTCATTGCCTCTTTATATAGTGATGAACCTCTCTTCCGGGTGCAGGCGAAGAACCTCCTGCAGTCGTTCCAGTCGGACTTACATGACTTCTGGACGGCGAGAACTAATAGTCGGAAGCATGTTCTCGCTGAAGCCTCTATTCGGCATGAGCCCAACAGACTCATTGCCTCCTCCTGTTGGGGTAAAACCCTGTTTCCCCAGGAAGAAGTCGATAAGGTTCTCCAAGACGCAGCGAGGGCTAATCAGAACCTTCAGGTTAGGTGGGGCCTTTCGAATAAACGTAAGTTTGAGAACTTGCCCCGTCAACCCTTCTCAAAGAAAAAGCAGAGGTCGTATGTTCCTTATAAAACAGGTAGAGGTCACCTTCATCATTCCACGGGCCCTCATTCTTCAACTCCCTCTACGTCTAAAGCCCCTACTCAACAGATTGTCTTCCTCCCAGCTCCTCAAGGTTCCCAACCAACTGCAGCTACTTCTTGGATGACCTCCCCCGCCTTCAATCAGGCGTATGAGACCTCGGGTTCCTTTCGAGGATACCCTCGAGGCGGCGCAAGGGGAAGAGGTCAGTTCCGCCAACGAGGCGGACCTAAAGCTAAGGGTTCCCGAGGGGGTCGTGGGGCTAAGTTCAGCCCCACGCAATGAAGCAACTCCGGTAGGGGGGAGACTGTTCCAGTTTCGGGACCAATGGACCTTCAGTCCTTGGGCCCACAGTATAGTATGAAAAGGCCTGGGCTGGAAATGGGCACTAGGTTCGCCACCTCCCATAGTGTCCTTCTTCCAGAAGCCCACTCCCATCCTAAAGGAATACACCAAGGACCTCCTGAAGAAGAAAGCGATAAAGAGGGTACGGTCCCTGAAATTTCAAGGCCGTCTGTTCACGGTGCCCAAAAAGAATTCATCGGCGTTAAGAGTGGTCCAGGACCTGTCCAAACTGAATTCTTACATTCTTTGCGACAGGTTCCGCATGCTGACTATCTCTCAGGTACGGACCTTACTTCCCCGTGGGGCCGTCACCACCTCTATCGATCTTACAGACGCCTATTATCACGTCCCAGTAGCAAGAAACTTCTCTCCTTACCTCGGCTTCCGCCTGGGCAGGAAATCTTACGCGTTCAAAGTGATGCCGTTCGGTCTCAATATCGCTCCCAGGATATTCACAAAACTAGGAGGGATGATTCTAGAACAGCTCAGGAGCCAGGGAATCATGGTGATCGCTTATTTGGACGACTGGCTCATCTGGGCACGGACGATTCAGGACTGCCACATGGCTACAAACAAAGTGGTTCGGTTTCTGCACAAGGTGGGTTTCCAAGTCAACTTACAGAAATCCCGCCTTCAACCAGCAAGCAAATTTGAATGGTTAGGCATCCGATGGGTCCTCAAAAGTCACGAACTGTCTCTTCCTCCCAAAAAGGTCAAAGAGATAGCTTCGAAGACAAGACACTTTACCAAGAACGAACATATTTCAAGAAGGGCCTTAGAAAGAGTGCTAGGCCTCCTCCAATTCGCTTCAGTGACAGACCTCTTATTGAAGGCCAAACTCAAAGACATCAACCGAGTTTGGAGAAAGAGAACTACAACCCGATTACGGGACAAAATATCGAAGATCCCCTCAGTCTTAGTTCGTCGCCTCCGACCATGGTCGAAACAGGAGAACCTCTCCAAATCGGTTCCTCTGCAATTCCCTCCTCCAGGTGTGACGATTCACACAGACGCGTCTCGCAGTGGTTGGGGGGGGGGGGGTATTATCAACACCAGATGTTTCAGGGCTCTTGGTCCCCTGCGATGCAACAGTTCCACATCAACGTCTTGGAGGCCATGGCAGTGTTACTGACCTTAAAACGGCTATCCCCTCCACGCTCCACCCACATCAGGATAGTCTCCGACAGCACGACGATAGTTCACTGCATCAACAGAGGCGGATCGAAATCTCCCAATCTCAATCAAGTCCTGGTCACCATCTTTACCTTGGCAAACGAAAAGAACTGGTTCCTGTCAGCCACTCACCTCGCAGGAGTCCAGAACGTGATAGCGGACTCACTATCCAGGACAAAACCCCTAGAATCGGAATGGTCCCTGGACGAAAATTCCTTCCGGTGGATTTCGAGACTGGTTCCAGGTCTCCAGGTAGGCTTGTTCGCGACACAACTCAACCACAAACTTCCCTGTTACGTGGCCCCGAACCTGGACCCTCAGACTTGTGCTATGGACGCACTAACCCTGGATTGGAACCGTTGGAGGAAGATTTACCTGTTCCCTCCGGTGAATCTTCTGATGAAAGTTTTACCCAAGCTACGCTCCTTCCACGGAAAGGTGGCTTTGGTAGCACCTCAGTGGTCAAAGAGCAGCTGGTTTCCTCTCCTCCTAGAGTTGAAACTTCGCCCGTTCCGGATCCCATTCCAAGCTGACCCAAGTGGTCCAAACACGGACTGTGTCCGATTCCTCAAGGATAGTGCAAACCCTAACTTTGTGGATTTCATGAAATTTGCAGCCCATAGGGATGCAGCTATTGACCAGGAAAATTTCCTCTTTATCGAATCAGACAAGAGAGACTCTACGATTAGACAGTATGATTCGGCAGTTAAGAAGTTAGCAGAATTTCTTAAAAATTCAAATGAATCTCGAATGACCCCGAACCTGGCCATTTCGTTCTTTCGGTCCCTTTTTGACAAGGGCCTCGCAGCTAGCACTATAACCACAATTAAATCAGCTTTGAAAAAGATCTTCTACGTGGGGTTCAATATTGACCTCGGAGATTCTTATTTCTCATCCATTCCAAAAGCCTGTGCTAGGCTCCGACCTTCTGTTCATCCACAAAAGGTCTCGTGGTTTCTGAACGACGTACTCAAGCTCGCATCTGACACTGATAACGAATCCTGCTCTTACATATCGCTCCTTAGGAAGACCTTATTTCTTATGGCCATGGCCTCAGGTGCTAGAATTTCAGAATTGGCAGCTCTCTCCCGTAATCCGGAAAACCTAGATTTCCTTCTGTCAGGAGAGGTTCTTCTCTCCCCAGATAGAGCTTTCCTAGCCAAAAATGAGGACCCACAAAATAGGTGGTCCCCTTGGAAAATTATTCCTCTTCCCCAAGATGCTTCTTTGTGTCCGGTCGCTACACTCCGGGCCTTTTTAGCGAGGACTGCGTCACGCTCATCTGGACCCTTGTTTGTCAGGGAACAAGGGGGTACTATTTCCATATAAGGCATCAGACAGCAAATCCTTTATTTTATCAAGCAGGCTAACCCGGAATCTTTTCCACATGCACATGATATCCGGGCAGTAGCCACCTCCATCAATTATTTTCAGAATATGGATTTTGGTGACCTTAAGAAGTACACGGGTTGGAAATCCCCGATGGTTTTCAAACGCCACTATTTGAAGAACTTGCAGGCCCTAAGTTCCCTACTCTTGCAGCTGGGAGTGTCGTCTCCCCCAATTAATTTCTTCTTTTCTCCTTTTTCGTCCTCCTCTCAACCTTCTCCCTCACCCCTGCCACTCCCACCACGTTGCCTCTCACCTTGGTCGGTGTTTTTTGCCTCATTGATGTGTTATGTCGGTGGATTAGCCCACTTTTATTTTATATCAGGTTGACTTATTCATGCTGGTAGCTCTTAAATTTTGGATTGTATATAATTATTGGTATCCTAGGGTATGGTACAGTTTTTCATGTCTTTGTACCCATGTTATTATGTTTTGCATCCTGCCAATTTTGATTCCATTGCTACCTTTGATTTTGATTGTTTTATTTTGATGTTCTGGAGTTATGTACATTCCTGTGCCTACATGGCGATGTTAGTTTTTAAGGAATTCTTATTTTGTCAGGGGAAATTAATTAATTATAATACTTTACCTTCAGTTTCCGATAATTTTACTTACCTTATTTTTGATGAGATTTGATGTTTATGTCTGTCACTTTACGTGCCTTAATATAGTAATCCCCAGCTATACTTACGTTTTTTATTTAACCTGTCGCTTGTGGGCTTGGAAGGCATTCTCTGGTACATTTTCACCGGGCGTCACAGGTCGACCCAGAAAAGGGATTTTGACGAAGGAAAAATCTATTTCTGGGGAGATAACTGTGACGCCCGGTGAAACCCTTCCCTGTTTCTTCCCCGACCCTTTCCTTTCCAAGCCTTTTCTTGTAGAAGGATGTGTAGAGGGCGCTCGAGGCAGGCGTCGCTGAGTGATCAGGTGAGTTAGGTTGGTGCCGTTAAGGCAGCTCCCCCCTTTTGAGGAAGGATTGATCTAAATGGAAGATGACCTGTGAATAGTGGTTTTCACACGCCCTTTCTTTATACACGACCCCCTTAGGGTGCTCGCGCGAGGGTAGTAACCTCTGCATTCCATGCTTTAACTTTCTCTGGTATATTTGGAAGTATTTATATCAGAAAAGAGATAAGAAGGACCCTTTTCACCGGGCGTCACAGGTATCTCCCCAGAAATAGATTTTTCCTTCGTCAAAATCCCTTTTCTTGGAGAGGGATCTAAACGAACCTCTGTTCGTCCTTGCTCCTGACTCCTGTCTTTTTCCTCTGAAGTCAGATCTCGAAGGAGCCCTGCCTCGAAAGGGCTGTTGGAACTTCCTCTCGTCCCTCTTCAGAGACGAAGGAGCGACTGTCAAAGGCTTCCAAGCCGAGCGCGATATGAGGTCTTGAGTGGCCTTTTGCGCAAGAGAAAGCGTAATATCTCTGACAAGGGCCTCAGGAAAGAGATGTTGCGACAGGGGGGACGTAAAGGAGCTCAGACTTCTGCGCAACAGTCACAGATCTCGAAGCAAAGGAACATAACGGGGCCCTCTTCTTCAAAACTCCTGCTGAAAAAAGGGAAGCCAACTCATTAGCTCCATCCCTAAGAGCTTTATCCATGCAAGACATGATACTCGTCAGGTCTTGTGTTCCCTCCATTTGCTCAGTCTTCCAGGCCAGAGTCCCTAGAGACCAGTCCAAAAAACTAAAAACCTCAAACGCTCTAAAAATCCCTTTGACGAGGTGATCAAGTTCAGACATCGACCACATAACTTTGGCCGAGTTGAGTGCATGCCTTCTGGCAGAGTCCACAATACCAGAGAAATCACCCTGGGAGGAGGCAGGAACTCCCAGACCCAGAGGCTCCCCAGTCTCGTACCACATGCCAGCCTTCGAAGCAAGACGAGCTGGTGGAAAAGAGAAGGTGGTCTAAACCGCTTGTCTACGTTCCTTCATCCATTCATCTACTTTGGCATGAGCCTTCTTAGCAGAAATACAGTAGAGAGCTTCATCTTGATGAAAGCCAACTGTTTCTTGGCCTTCTTCCTGCTAAACTGAGATTGCGGAGAACGAGGAGCAGAAGGTTGAAACTCCTCCCCATACAGCTCAAGGAGGGAGCGAGAGAGAACCTTGTAGTCGCCAGCAGCGTCAGCAGGCTTGTCTTCGTCCTCTGAGACATCGAGATTCTGTCCCACCTCTACTACAGCTTTCGTTCGGGTAGAAGGCTAACCTGAATCCGAAATAGGAAAATCATAGGATTCGTCCTGTGGAAGAGGGCTGCAAGCAGCCTGACACCGAGAACCAAGCGCAGGTGTCGTCCTTGTCGTCCTGGCGCCGCGAGTTGGAAGCGTCCTAGCGCCAAGCGCTAGAAGAGTCCTTGAGGCGGTAGGAGGAAGTGTCCTGGCGCTGAGAGAAGGAAGCATCCTTACGCCGAGAGCTGCAATCGTCCTGGCGACGAGAAGCAGCATCGTCCTGGAGAAGCAGGCTGGAATCGTCCTGGCGCCGAGAGAGAGAGAGGCAGAATCGTCCTGGCGCCGAGAGCGAGAGGCGGAAGAGTCCTGGCGCCCAGAGCGAAAGACGGAATCGTCCTGGAGGCGGGAGCGAGAGACGGAATCGTCCTGGAGGCGGGCAGATGAGGAAGCAGTACGGTGTCATGCCTTTGACGAAGCGTGCGTTCCCTCTTAGAAGCTGACTTCTTGACGGGTAACGAGTCGTCTTTACGTCTGTCGGACTGGGAGTGAGGGCGGCTAAAAGCTCGGACTAATGAGAAAAGTTACTCTTGCATAACTGACAAACGATTTAGCGACCTCTGCTGGATCCGACGGTTCCGAAGGAGACGGCTGTCGAGTAGCGCTGGTAGAAGGAGAAGGATCTTTCACTGGTCTGTCTTGACTTTCCGCTCTTCCTTTCGTCCTCTTCACAGGAACGGTATCCAAATCATCCTCCAAAGGACAAGGTTCGTGGCTACTAGAACCGGGAGAATGAGAACGAGACTGTTCATTTCGGTTCCACCTCCTCTTCGTCAGTCTCGAAGCCTCATACTGCCACTTGCCTCTGGGAGAGGGGTTCGGGGAAGACACCATCACATCCGACACACCTTTTCCGTGGCGGTCAAGAGCAGCCTGGAAGCTTGCAACAGGACTGTCCGAGGCGACGGCTGACCGAGGATACGCACCTCTCACCCCTTTCGGTCGTCGATGTACCTTCTCCCTTGGTCCTGGGAACTTGGTAGAGGTCTAGACCTAGGGTAATGACAGGTTCGATCAGTCGCCACCTCCACTGCACTTTCACAAGCACTAACTTCACTCTCACTCTTACCTTTCAACTCGGCAGCCATCCTGGCGTACCGAGGGTCATCCGCAGATACAGATCCTGTGGAAGGGGCAGGAGTTACTACCTCAGGGGAAGGATCAACTTCCAAAGAGGAATTAATTAAGGGTTCAATAGATATATTGAGACTAGGTTCACTAGCAGACTTAGATTTAGATCTAGAAGCTCTCCTTACTCTATCTAGTTCTAATTTACGCACATAGCGCTTCATAACTAACCAATCCTTCTCATTCAAAATCTCGCATTCTTTGCACCTATTATCCAGTGCACAATCAAAACCCCTGCAACCCAAACAAACCGTGTGAGGATCTACCGAAACTTTCGGTAACCTCACCTTGCATTCCTAATTCGCACACACACTAAAATGAAGTTTCTCATTCATATTTAAACAAATAAAATAATATCAGAAAAAACAAAAACACGATTGCCAAATCCCCAAATCAATGTACTTCACCAAAAAGAAGTCCGGTACAGCGACACAGGGAAAGCAAAACGAAAAACTCTAATGGCGGACCAACGATGTTGTCGACCCGGCCGGCAGAGATAATCTGAGGAACAGAAAACGGGAATGATTCCAAGAACGACCCTGTAAGGGTTGTTAACCACCTAACCGCACAACCACCACACGGCGGTTGCCGCGATTTCTGAAAAATTCTGCTGGGACGTCAGAGACTAAGCTATATACAGTATATATAACAGCCAGGTAAGTTCTATTCATAAAATCAATGATTGCGGAAGACTGTCACAATCTCCACAAGACAACCATAAAAACACCAAATAAAAGTTCCAAGAGGAGATAAGGTATTAGGATTATGGGAAAGTAGTGGCGGATCCTTCTCCCACTACTGTACCCGCTGCTACAAACGGTCCCAGAGTATATCGGTCATCATATAGAGTCTGGACATTTCTCAAATAGTGTGAAGCGAACACAGATTTGCTTCTCCACAAGGTTGTGTCCATAATGCTTTGCAACGAACGATTTTGCTTGAATGCCACCGAAGTCGCCACAGCTCTTACTTCGTGAGTCTTGACCTTTAAAAGACTGATGTCTGTCTCACTGCAATGAGAATGAGCCTCTTTAATTAGAAGTCTGATAAAGTATGACAGAGCATTCTTAGACATTGGCAAGGAGGGTTTCTTCACCGAGCACCACAGTGCTTCCGACTTGCCTCTTAAATTCTTTGTTCTGTCTAAGTAAAACTTGAGGGCCCTTATTGGACATAAAACTCTCTCTAACTCATTTCCAACCACGTCCGCCAGGTGCGAAATCTGAAAGGCCTTAGGCCAAGGTTGGGAAAGGCGCTCATTCTTACCAAGAAAACCCAATTGTAATGAGCAGATCGCTTTACCGTCCTGAAAACCCACATTTCTACTGAATGCATGGACTTCACTAACCCTCTTGGCTGTTGCCAGACTAACCAAGAAAAGGGTTTTCATCGTGAGGTCCTTCACAGTTGTAGAGTGCAGGAGTTCAAACCTGTCACTCATCAGAAATTTTAACACAACATCCAGATTCCAAGCTGGTGAATCCTGGTGCTGTTGCTTTATTGTCTCAAAGGATTTAATTAGTTCTTGTAGATCCTTATTATTTGAAAGGTCCAGGTTTCTGTGCCTGAACACAGTCGTCAATATACTCCTGTATCCCTTGATAGTTGATGTAGAAAAACTTCGTTTCTTTCTCAGGAATAAAAGGAAATCAGCAATCTGAGCTACAGAGGTACTGGAAGAGGAAACAGAGTTGACCCTGCACCATTCCCTGGAAACTTCCCACTTGGATTGATAGACTGATGGTTGAAGACCTCCTAGCTCTTGCAATTGCTCTAGCTGCCTCCTTCGAAAAGCCTCTAGCTCTTGTGAGTGTTTCAATAGTCTGAAGGCAGTTAGTCGAAGACTTTGGAGATTTTGATGGTGTCTTACCAAGTGGGGCTGTTTGAGTAAATCTACTCGCAAAGGGAGGCTTCTGGGAGTGTCCACCATCTATTCCAGTACCTCTGTGAACCATTCTCTTGAGGGCCAGAGAGGGGCTATCAAGGTCATTCTGGTCCCTTCGCTTGTCACAAACTTTTGTAGTACTTTGTACAGGATCTTGAAAGGAGGAAAAGCGTACACATCTAGATTTGACCAATCTAGCAGGAATGCGCCCGTGTGTACTGCCTCGAGATCTGGCACTAGGTAGCAATATGTCTCTAGTCTCTTGGTCTTTGCAGTCGCGAACAGATCTATATAAGGGCGACCCCAAAGTTTCCAGACTCTTGCACACCTCTAGGTGTAGAGTCCACTCCGTGGATAGGACTTGTCCTTTCCTGCTGAGACCGTCTGCAAAAACATTTTTTTCCCCTTGAATGAACCTTGTAAGTAGAATCACCTGTCTTTCCTTTGCCCAGATGAGCAGATCTCTTGCCGACTCGCAAAGAGAAATCGAGTGTGTTCCTCCTTGTTTGGCAATGTAGGCCAATGCCGTGGTGTTGTCTGCATTGACTTGTATCACCTTGTTCCGTACTGACCCTTCGAAGCTCTTCAGGGCCAAAAGAACTGCTAGCAGCTCCTTTTGATTTATGTGGAAAGACTTCTGAATCTCCGTCCACACCCCCGATGTTTCCAGTTTGCCCAGTGTTGCTCCCCACCCCGAGTCCGAGGCGTCGGAACACAACACAAGGTCTGGGCTCTTCAGTTCTAATGAGCAACCTTCCTGAAATTCGATTGGGTCGTTCCACCACTGAAGGCAGTGTCTCATTGACTCCGTGATTGGAACACACACCTTCTCCAAATCCTTCTTGTTCCAGCAAGAGTTGAGGTGAAATTGGAGTGGTCGAAGGTTCAGCCTTCCCAGAGACGAACTGTTCTAACGAGGAGAGAGTCCACAACAGACTCATCCACTTCCTCGTAGAACACCTCCGCTCTCCTAGGGACGCACGTATCTTCTGAAGTGCTTGCTCCGTCCTTAAGGGAGACGGAAAAGCCCGAAAAACTTGACTCCGAATCATCACTCCTAAATATATAATCTCTTGAGATGGTTTCAGTGAAGATTTGTCTTTGTTGACCAGAAGACCCAATTCTTCCGTCAACTTCAATGTTGTCTGAAGATCCTTCAGGCAGCAATCTTGAGAGCGAGCTCTTAAAAGCCAAACATCAAGGTACAGGGAGGCTCTGATGCTCCTTGAGTGGAGCATCCTTGCTACATTGAGCATAAGCTTCGTAAAGACCTATGGGGCGGTGTTGAAGCCGAAACACAGGGCTCGAAACTGAAAGACCTCTCCTTGGAAAACGAATCTCAGAAGGTGCTTGAACTTCGGATGAACATCTTGGAGGTCCAGTGATACCATCCAGTCGCCTTTCCTTACCGCTGCAAGCACTGACTTCGTCGTCTCCATTGAGAACTTTGTTTTCTGGATAAAGTTGTTGAGAGCACTTACGTCCAGAACTGGACGCCATCCCCCCCGAGTTCTTGGGAACCAGGAAAAGGCGGTTGTAAAAGCCTGGTGACTGCCAGTCCTGTACTTTCTCTACAGCTCCCTTCTCCAACAAGAGAGACACTTGTAGCTGTAATGCTTGCCTCTTTAATTCCTCCCTGTACCTGGGAGAGAGATCCACAGGAGTTAACCTTAGAGGGGGTTGTTTTATAAAAGGGATCCTGTAGCCCTTCCTTAGAAGTTGGACTGACCAAAGATCTGCACCCCTCTTCTCCCATGCCTGCCAGAAGATATTTAGTCTGGCTCTTACTGCCTGAAGGTGAAAGCAGTCAGACTCTGCTTCGCCCTGTTCTTGCTCCTCTTTTCTTA